>NC_053026.1:340186143-340486143 GCF_003073215.2 Triticum urartu
AAAATCTTGAGGCATACCAAGCTAGGATGTCTCGAGCATTCGACAAACGAGTTAAAAGAAGGTCATTCAAACAAGGAGATCTAGTACTTGCTGTCATCCATCCTATGAATATCACACGACGGATGAAAGGAAAAATTGAACCAAAATGGGAAGGTCCCTTCGTCATAAAAGAGGTTTATTCTAGCGGCGCATATAGAATCATATCACCAGATGGGGAATACTCGTCGGCACCAGTAAATGGGAAATTCCTTAGGAGTTACTATGCATAAGAAAGGATGTTACTCCATACCCTCACGAGTCTAAACTGGGGCACAAAAAGTAATTACTCCAACACCTTACGAGTATAAGCTGTGAATAAATCGTCGAGTGTACTCCATAACTCATGAGTCTAAACTGGGGCAAATAGGAAAAAAAGAAAATACTCCATACCCTCATGAGTCTAAACTGGGCACAAAAAAATTACTCCAATGACTTACGAGTATAAACTATGAATAAATCATCGAGCGTATTCCATACCCTCATGAGTATAAACCGGGGCACATAAATTCATTCCAATAAACTTATGAGTCTAAACTGTGGCACTTAAAATAAAATAAATAAATTTCACTCCAATAAACTTACGAGTCTAAACTGTGGCAGAATTTTTTTTATAAACTCCAACAACTTACAAGTATAAACTATGATGTAAAAAATAAATTTAATAAAAAAATACATAAACATCAAACAGGCTCCATAAGCTTAAACTGTTGTAAGAAAAATGGTACGTACATACATTGGAATGATAATAAGGCTTCAGGCCATACACAACGATAATGTTAATAAATAAGATGCTTCAACGTCAAATCTGTGCTAGTCCGCGTACCAGTATATCATATATAAATCTAAAGTTCCCACATGAAGAAATAAAGCACTGATACATCTGAATTGAAACTGAAGACTGGAAATTAAATGGTTCGAAATGGAACAATGATTGAAATGGCTAAATAAAAAAACTAAGCGAAGTCTAGGCCTTCTCAAGGAGCTCGCCAGTTCTGCAGGCTGTTCAACAACTGACTTGCTTCGGTCTTTAAATTTATTGTCTTTTGTTTAAATTCAGCAAGCCTTGTATGTTTGCCAGCATTGGTATCCAGTAGACTCTTCACCAACTTCTTCTGTTCAGATTGATGGGCATCATGTGCTTGTCAGCGCTGTTCCATTTCCAATTTAAGCATGTGCAAAGTAGCAGTAACCTCTTCAAGCTAGGCCTTCAGCTCTGCTTCCCGCGCCTCCATTTCAGTGCACTTCTTTTCTACGGTAGATAAGTCCTCAATTATGGCCTTGGAAACCTCATGCCCAGACTTAATCTTAAGTTCTACTTCAGCAACAACATGTTCATCTCGCTCAGATTCCCTCATGAATTCGGTCTGGCCACCCTCCAACTTCTTGGAAAGGTCAATAAGCCCGACCAAAATGGCCTGCACCTTAGCTACCTCAAGCACTTGCATGGGCAGCGTTTGATAAACACTCTCAAGCATGATGCGTCGCTCGGGATCACCAAGGGCAGAGTCGTTCAGTCATTCGAGGACTCGTTTCACTACGAAATTCGTAGCATCCATAAACGTGTCCTTGATGAAACTGCAGTCCATCTGTGCGCCTTTCCCTGATACAACCATCACCTCAGGGTCTTGTGAGTGGCGAATTTCTTGGTCGCAACCTAAAAAACGGAAGAGTCGTGAGAATTTGATGATAATGATGGTTTATAGACATGGCCAGTTAAATAAGTATTTATAGGTAAATAAACTACCAGGTAAAGTTGACAAGAAATCAAGAGCACTAGGGGTATGGGGCACAGCTTCACACCCGGGTTGGAAGGCAGACGACTTGTGCCACACTCATCAATGGTATAATCCTCGTCGGATAAATTAAAGAGGTCACCAAGGCCATGATCCTTTTCTCCCGTGAGAACATGGCCAAAATCTTCATCATTAACAAAGCTACTAAGCTCAACATCTAACGATTGACCGTCCAAGGTTATTGGTTCAGAAAAATCATATTCTTGTGAAAAATCAAGTTTGCGCTTGAGGGGGAGCCTCTCTTCCTCGTCATCATGAGTGGGCGATAAATTTCTACGCTTCTGCCCGCCGGTGGCCGGGGCAGTTTCCGGAAGATCATCACTACCCACTAGCAATGGATGAGTAGAGGAAGAACCAACTGCAACAACATACTTTGGTATGCCACTTTGCTGCAGCCACATATATAGAAGGATGATATGTTAGTACTGATCAGTACAACAAAGAAATGAACAAGTTGTACGCAGACCACTAACTCACCTCTTTAGATTTCATGGGTTGAGTAGCGACAACATCCTTAACCTTTCGCTTCTTCTATTAAAAGGAGATGTAGAAAAAATGAGATAAAGAAAGGAGCATACGAACTATAGTAGTACCAAATATATATATATATATATATATATATATATATATCGTACCTTTTTAGAGTTGATTAAAGGTTCATCATTTGAGAGAAAGCCACACAAAATGGGATGCCGGTGGTCCATAATTCTCCTTCCATTCAATTTGATGGCTGCAATATGCTCCTCCTTACCCCTGGCGGAGACTTCCTTTATAACAACAAAATCATTCTCCGAAAGCTTGCGGGGAACTATGTACTCCTCTCCGCGTTTCAGAAAATTACATTTCTGCGGAACCATTCGAGATGCCCGGACGAAGAGTATTGAATATGTTGTTAAATGGTTTCATAAATCCCACCCACCAGTTGTTCCAGGCCACAAAAGAAAATGCCTGCGCATCATTAAGAAGGTACTGGAACTCTCCTTGGTCCGAGCGTAACAAATGCGACCAATACGCATACGCAACCCCAGTATCCTTCTTTGTGTACACGCTGACCAGCGGAGCATAGGGCACTTGTTGTCTCAAAGTAAGTTGTCATGCAACTCGATCAGGATGATATGGCTCCGCTATGCAAAGATCATCAACATCAGTAGCACGCCTCCATGGAAGCATACCCCGATGTGAAGAAATGGTGAAAGACCTTTGCAACTGATCCACCCCGACTAAGTTCTTTGGAGTATAAGGATTCCAAAAAATATTAGCTCGGTCATCAAGGAAAATGCGTGCCTTAGCAGGACTGAAAGTTATGGGAACCCAAAACATAGTTTTAATCATGGTTGGTTGCATCGGCAATTGCTTAACATCTGGAAGATGTTTCCCTTTCACTTTGTCCTTAAATGGTTTTCTCAAATAGAGACCCATCCACCCCGCAATATAATGCACTGGCCAAATTCTTTTCTCATAAGAGGGGGCAACGGGGTGCATACTGATCCTTCGAAGAGAATAATACAATGAACAAAGTGCTGAGGGGGCCAAAGAGATATTGCGACCCAAAACGATCCAAGAGGCCATCAGAAGGACACCGGGACGAATATAAGGCCCCCCACCAACAACCACGTAAGAGCAAAGCCAGTGGGCTATAAAAGCCACAACGTACATGTGTTGTTCCCGAAGGGAGGTGAAAGATGAAGTGCGTTCGCGTTTGTTATGGAAATGGTCACACCAAACTTGAAAAATCACACTTCCATTTACGCGGCTGAGCCGATAGAATTCTTCTAAAAAGCCAGATAAGAAATTTGGGAACATAAGCTTTGAAGGTTCTAGGTCATCTATAGAGGGAACATATTCCTCGTATGGATCTCCAACTAAAGGAAGACCCAACATTAGAAGCATGTCAAGCAGAGTCACGGTGCGTTCACCAGATGAAAAAAGAAAAGTATTTGTTTCTGTATCCCATCTTTCCAGTAGTGACCTCAGTAATGAATCTGAAACTTCATATTCACCAAGAGAGCAATAAATGGCCCCATATATGTAATCGGTGTTCTCCGCTTATTCTTTCAAACAAAACGAGTGGTTATTCAATATAGAGATGCCCCACTCAACATAGCCTTTGGGTTGCGGAACATACTCGACTGTGTGACCATCTCAATCTAGACCTTTTGCTACCATCCTGGTCCCTAGGGTGTAGGCTTCATGATCAGGTTTAGGGTAAGGTGCTAGTGGATGAAAAGAATAGTCACTAAGAGTAGACCCCACATTCCAACCATGAGGATGGCGTGTCAAATCCGCATGTGCGAGCACCTGCTGTCTGATCACTGGGTTGACCTCTTCATTAGTATTAGGCTCATATAGATGCCGCTCAGCTAACTGACAAATCGATAGTTCATTCGAAGGAACAAACCCCTCACCATGCGCCATCTATATATAAAAAGGCACAAAATGAATATGATGGCATGTGTATGTGTAAAAGAAAGACCTAGTTAAATAAAAAAAGAGGGGGAAATGTCACGGTGTGTTACCTAGCTTTATTAGCAACTACCTTCAGCCAACCATTAAATACTTTCCCTATAAAACAAAAAGGGAAACACCGGAGTAAATAAAAGACATCAGATCCAAGCATTGGTTGTATATGTTATGTGGCACTTATAATTGTTTCCACGATCATACGACGGACCAAGCCCACGTAGGGACTTGCCGGGACGCCAACCGTAGGAAAAATATATTTTCAACATAATCTATATGTAGGAAAAATATATTTTCAACATAATCTATATGTGGCGCTAATAATTGCCTCCACGGTCGTACGACGGACCAAGCCCATATAGGGACTTGCCGGGACGCCAACCGTGGGAAAAATAAATTTTCGACATAATGTATATGTGGCGCTTATAATCATCTTCACGGTCGTACGACGGACCAAGCCCACATACGGACTCGCCGGGACGCCCACCGTGAGAAAAACATATTGCTGGCATATTAAATATACACGGCACTTGTAATCATCTCCGCAGTTGTACGACGGACAAAGCCGATATACGAACTTGCCGGAACGCCAACTGGGAAGAAATCATATTGTAAACATATGTGCTATACTTACTAATCTCAACGGTTGTACGACGGACCAAGTCTATATAGGGACTTGCCGGAACACCAACTGAAAAGAAATCCGGTGCTGATCTCAACGGTTGTACGATAGGCCTTGCCGAGCGAAACTCGTGAGGAAATTATTGACATAGGTTACATAAAAGAAAATCAATCAAAGATGAAAGGGATCTATACTACACACATGAGTCTTCATGGCTGTACGACGGACCAAGTTCAAACAAACTTGCTGGCACGCCAACCGTGAAACTAAGATGTTGCTTGATCACACATACATTCAGAAGAGACAACATCCTCATATATAAACAAAAAATCACACGTTGTACACTGTGCGTTGCATGCATGTCTAAATGTACATATCCTACTTCAAACAAATAGAACAGGAAGGAGACAGGCCTCGAAGTGTTACCTGGCCGGAAAACGAACGGGCGATCTATTCTACTAGATTGTAATCACCTCACCTGAAAACAAAAGGGAGATGGGAAGTCAGGTTAAGATACATGAATAATCTATTTCTAAGAGAAGCAATGACGTACTCACCAACATCTGAGCCTGAAATCAAAGTTGCTAGCTTCTGTACCTAAGAAAAGCAAATCAGAGTTCAGCTAGATGATGGAGACACAAGGGCAGATGTCATCACTGCCTTAATCGCGATACGTACCCGAAGTTTGCCGAAGAGCGGAGTTTGATTAAGATCGGCAAAACGCCGTAGTCACTGAGGCCCGGAGATATGAAAAGAGAATAAAATACACTTGTTTTTTTTTAACATTGATAGGAGAACTGCCAAATTCATTGATCAGAAGATGAGTAACAAGAGCCCTCCAAAGGAGAAAAGCACAGCAAAAAGGCTAGTGCAAAAAGAAAAGAAAGAAAAAGAAACCCGCCGGCACCAACACAAACCCAAGCTCAGTCGACAACCGTGCACATCATCGAAATCCATCGTCGAGGTCACCAAGATGACGCCTACAAGGAGGAAGTGGTATTGCTAACACCACCATCATCCAATCTGGCTCCGCCAGATCTTAGGTTTTCACCCGAGACCTCAGCCATGAGGTAGGAAGAGCAATGAGCTCCACGGCGGTACCTCCAAGGAAGAAGACGATATCCATAGATGTCGTTACCGTCGGCACCGACGAGGTCAATGCAGGATTTTCATCCGGAGCCAAGTCTTCCGCCACCCATCCAGGATCCGAGACCTACCCATCGCCACCGGGCCGGATGAAGTCAGGCACACACTACCAGACACGGGAATGTCGCCACCGCATGCAGAAACTAAGCGAGCACATGCCAACCTGACCGGTCTGCCCCGCCGCTCGCAGGACCTGGGCGAACCAAGTCGGCTTCGGCCATCCTCTGACTCCGTGCGCAGATCTAGGCGAGAATTCGCACCGCAGCGCTCAAGAAAGACCAGAGAAGAACCTAAACTGACCGGCCCGCACCGCAGCGCACCGGAACAGAGCAAAAAAACCAAGCCAAAGTTAACAGGCTCGCGCCGCCGCGCGCTAGGACCGGACCTCCGCGCTGGAATTGGTGAGCCCGACCCTCCCCAAGCACCAACAGGATGGACGGCACCCCTGCTCTAGGAGCTGGACGTGCACACGGTTGAAGGGAGAAGCCCACCAGCATCCACACCTCCACGACGCACAAGCACAGCGCCACTCCTCGCCCCTGCAATCCAAGAACACGCAGCAGCGCCCCCTCCACACTCCCGCGAGCGCCCGCCATGGCAGATGCGCGAGGCCACCGGGCATCCGCCCCGGCAGATCGGCACAGGGGAAACCCCCGCACGCCACCGCGACGCACGCAGCTGGTTCGCGTCGTGCACGCACGCGCGCCGTCGCGCATCCCTGCTCAGCAGCGAAGCCCAGGGCCCGCCGAAACCCTAGATCGTGTCCGGCCCCTGCTCGCCGCGCCTTCTCGCCGCACGCAGCACACCCCGCGCCGCGCCCATCACGCTCGCTGCGCCTTCTCGCCGCGCGCACCACGCCTGCCGGCGCTTGCTCGCCGCGCGCATCGCGCCCGCCGCGTCCCCGCTCCTCTCCTTGGCCGAGCGACCCCGCGCTGCCCAGGCCTCGTGAGAGGGAAAAAATGGGAGGCCCCGCCGCCACCGACGCCACGCGGGCTTTGCCCGGCGGCGCTTGCCGGCGGCGGCGAGGGGAGGGGGAGATCTGGGAGGGGGGCTGGAGTGGCGGCTAGGGTTTCGCCCGGGCCGCCCGCGGGGAGGGCGACACGAGACGTAGGACGAGAGAGATGCTCGCCAGTACGCGGCTGGGATATCGGCAGTAGCAGCTAGCTCTGGATAACTCTTCTTGTTTAAATGTCAACTCCTTAACCTTGAGACTCCCAACTAACCGGCAGACTCATAGCAAACCTCCAAGATTAAGGCCTTATCTAGTTAAAGGATCCAAGCAAATTTTCACATGCACGGTACGCTATTGGCCTAACGTCAAGCCGGCCATTTGAATAAAGTATATATGCGTACCTTTCCAGGGATAAAGCTAAATCTTGCAAGCACGTAAAAAAAAGGGATACATGTATTTTCGAGCTCTGAATCCGAATAAAAAAATCATCCGCTTTCAGACCTCAAGGGGTATCTGTTGACACTGATTTGGGCCAAAAGTAAAATATAGCGCATAGATATTATTCAAATAAAATTATTTACATAAAATAAAAAAATACTGTGTTGCTGAATACGCGGATAAAAAATATCATGACGAATTTCCGCGGCGCCGCTCGATATAAAACAACAGATCCAGAAATAAAATAGAAGGAACAATACCATCACATAAATTAGAGGACATATGACTTTCATACACATACGCCATCATCAACGGCGAAATTCCAACGTTGGCACAAATCCACAGACACTAATATTGCCAAATATTATATCATATTTACCAGCATTATTATTCCGTCACCGCTAAAAAAATATTGACACGATAATGTTCGCACAAAATAATATAACACGCAATGATGTGTAAAGAAAATGTCAAGCCACCGTATAATTATCAACGAAAAATGTTGTCTTGTGTTATAATAATTAATTTGGCCTAGCTAGCCCAGTCATACATATGGCTACGTACATGTATGATGCAAGTATGAGCTACTTGCATGCATGTATTATGCATGGGTTAATTATGCGGCAAGATTAAAAGATAATTAAGTAATTAGCCGGCCCATGGCGACAACACGTATGGCCTGCATGCATTAAACGTATTATAGTCAGCTGGGCCCATCCAACTAAACTCTTAAAGCTCATTAAAAAAACTGATCATATAGGAGAAATCCACTCGGCCAAGTTTTCTGCGCGATCTGAAGAACGTGGGCAAGCTCTTACGATCCCATGATCGTAGACGTGAGCGCATCCAGCTAAAGGCTTCTACTGCTCTCTCCGCTTCTATTAATACCAGCCAAACCAATGTGTCATATACTTTTGCTCTTCATAGTTTAGGATGATATATCTAGACTTTGAGAATTGTCATATACTTCATCACGTCCATGCAAAATATAAACTAATATATACTTCTGTTTGGTTACACTACGAGCATATAGTTTGTGCTACGTTGGTGATAATAAAAGCAAGAAGAAATCAACATACTTCACTTGGTTATGCTACACATGGACACAATGTTGCTACATAATGTTAGTACTAATACAAGTGAAGTGAAACTTCATACAAATATTCTCATGCACCGCAAATCCGAAGTCATATAAATATTTGACTAGATTCACTTAGTCACATGCCCATATATGACATGTTTGAGACTAGCAAAACTAGTATTTAAGCATAACCCATATGTCATAAAAGAATCTCTCATACAGATTAAAATTGTACCATGCATACAAAAGTAATTAGGGTCATAGCCTATGTTACTCGAACTAAACATAATATAGTGTGATCGAATATGTCATCAACAAGTTTCATATAGTCCTCGCATATAATGGCTCGAGACAACACTATATACGTTGCTATAAAGTAAACCAAACTCATAAAAAAGAGTTATGCCTTATATTGCACACACGCCCGTTAGCCCGGCTAGTTAACCATTAAATAGATTCTCATACGACTAAAAAGGACAACCACCATATGTTCGCGATGGTTAATGAGCTAGACATGAACGTGCTATATGAATGGACATTGTCAAATCATGAATGTTATGTAACGCATATGTTAGCATAGACGAAGTTGAAGGCTCCCCGAGTACGCCGACGTCGAAGACAGCGAGGAGGACTTTTATTTCTACATTTTGTAGTCTTCTTTTACTTCTACATTTTGTAGTACTCATGTGTTGTGATGCTATGTAATAGAAGTGTTGGAATTCTTAATCAGGGTTTTCTCTTCAGAGATGTAATTAACAGAATTTTTATGTAAATGTAAGAGTTCTGGAAATAAAGTACTTGCAATGTTTGATCTCCATTTTCTTTATGCATTTAAATTATTCATTCTGTATCAATGACGTGGACGCGTATTCTCACGCCCGCCATTTTCCTGTCATCAGATTCTGGCACGCCCAGTGGGACTTATTTCTCCCCTCATCTTTGAAATTCCAACATAGCATATGACATATGACTTCCCATAATATATCTCCCAAATACATCAAATTTCCGAGGATTAATATATGTTTCCTCTATTTTCACAAGGTATGGAAGGCCAAGTGCAGCAGTTTGTGACTCTTCGCTTTGGTGACCTTTGACTTGATGTGCCAATTGGTCCTATCGTGACCTCACTAAGTGAAAGTTGGAAGACTACTGCTGCATCTCCAGTTGTACCAGATCAAGAAGAAGTCACTTCTCCACCAATGGAGGGGTTCACACCTGTTTTGTCAAAGTCTGCAAAGAGGAAAACGAGGGCTGCTAGAAAGAGGGTTGCTCAGAGTTCTCCAAGAGGGGTTACTCATGCTCCTGTGTCAGTAATGAAAGGAAAGATTGTTGAAGCACGACCATCCGTCCGCCAGCAGCCCAAGGACAAGGGAAATAAAGTGGTGTTTGATAAATTCAAGTTTCCGCCACTTGTTTACAAGGGAAAAGAGAAGATGGTGGAGACACCCAACTCCAAGCTACCTGGGAAAAGAGGCGGAGTTGCCGTCATATTGCCGTCAGCGTCGTCTTCAATAGGAAGGCCCACCAACGCTCGGAATATACTTCGAGCCGATGCTCCTGAGTTTGTCCCCTCACTGACCCATAAACCTAGTGAGGAACGCTTGGGAATAGTGCAAAAACGTTCCCTAGAATGGAAGGGAGTGTGCCTTACATCTGGTGACCTCAAAACAGGCCACATAGATCCAATATCTAGACCGTCAGTTCCTCTGTTTGGAGAAGCACCCATCTTACAAGAGTCCTTTGAAGGTTTGTTTGATACAGTGTGACATCAACGGCGACAGAGAAATGTCCGTCGATCTTGGATTAATCTTCCAGCTATCGTAGATCAAGATGCGGCGAGCCGACACTGTTCTCACGTGAGCAAGTCTGTCAAGGGGAGATGGAAAAACACTCTTCCAAAGATCCAAGTTCAGAATCCAGATGACTCATATGTTGTTAAATGCATATGTCAAGCAATAAGGTCACAGCTTCCCGGTGCATCCACATCACAAAACGATGAGGGTGGTGCCATCATGCGACTGGCGGAGGCCCTGGCCCAACGACCTGAGTACCAAGAGTTCATTTAGCAACATCCTGAACATCAAGAGTATGTGAACCAAGTTGCTCGTGTCCGTTCAAGAAGGGCGGCGTACAAAGAAAGAGAGGGGGCAGTACGGGCAAGGCCTAGGTCAAGCAGAGTCCAAGGGGCAGAACAGATTCCATCGGATGAGGACAGTCGGGCTAAAGTGAACAAGTGGCTATCAAATCCATCAAATGAGGTGGCCACGAGCTTGTCTCCATGGCCCTCTCGTAAGCAGACCAAGAATAAATTCGAGGTGTTCCAAGCAATGCCAGTTGGTGTTAGGGCGGCGTCAAACAAGACCAGCAAAACATCCTCCACATCAATACATTTCAAGAGGAAGAAGGCACGCAAAACTGTCGTAGAAGGTCCTCGTCGTACAAGACCAGCGCCCCCCTTTCCTTCTCCCTCTCCTCCTTCCTTTCCCCCTCCTAGTAGGAGTAGGAAAGGGGAGTCCTACTCCTACTAGGAGGAGGACTCCTCCTCTCCCGGCGCGCCCTAAGGGCCGGCCGGCCTCCCCCCTTGCTCCTTTATATACGGGGGTAGAGGTGATACGTCCATTTTGCATCATGCTTTTATATCGATATTTATTGCATTATGGGCTGTTATTACACATTATGTCACAATACTTATGCTTATTCTCTCTTATTTTACAAGGTTTACATGAAGAGGGAGAATGCCGGCAGCTGGGATTCTGGGCTGGAAAAGGAGCAAATATTAGAGACCTATTCTGCATAGCTCCAAAAGTCCTGAAACTTCACGGAAGACGTTCTCAGAATATATAAAAAAATACTCAGCGGAAGAGATTCACCAGGGGGCCACACCCTGCCCACGAGGGTGGGGGCGTGCCCTACCCCCCTAGACGCGCCCCCCTACCTCATGGGCCCCCTGGTGGCCCTCCGGTGGCCATCTTCTGCTATATGAAGTCTTTCGATGGGAAAAATAATAAGCCATCTTCTCGGACGAAACTCCGCCGCCACGAGGCGGAACCTTGGCGGAACCAATCTAGGGCTCTGGCGGAGCTGTTCTGCAGGGGAAACTTACCTCCGGGAGGGGGAAATCATCGCCATCGTCATCACCAACGCTCCTCTCATCGAGAGAGGGAAATCTCCATCAACATCTTCATCAGCACCATCTCCTCTCAAAACCCTAGTTCATTTCTTGTATCCAATTCTTGTCTCCAAGTCCGGGATTGGTACTAGTAGGTTGCTAGTAGTGTTAATTACTCCTTGTAGTTGATGGTAGTTAGTTTATTTGGTGGAAGGTCATATGTTCAGATCCTATATGCATATTAATACCCCTCTGATTATGAACATGTTTATGCTTTGTGAGTAGTTACGTTTGTTCCTGAGGGCATGGGAGAAGTCTTGCTATTAGTAGTCATGTGAATTTGGTATCCGTTCGATATTTTGATGAGATGTATGTTGTCTCTCCTCTAGTGGTGTTATGTGAACGTCGACTACATGACACTTCACCATTATTTGGGCCTAGAGGAAGGCATTGGGAAGTAATAAGTTTATGATGGGTTGCTAGAGTGACAGAAGCTTAAACCCTAGTTTATGTGTTACTTCGTAAGGGGCTGATTTGGATCCATATGTTTCATGCTATGGTTAGGTTTACATTAATACTTTTGTTGTAGTTTTGGATGCTTGCAATAGAGGTTAATCATAAGTGGGATGCTTGTCCAAGTAAGGACAGTACCCAAGCACTGGTCCACCCACATATCAGATTATCAAAGTACCGAACGCGAATCATATGAGCGTGATGAAAACTAGCTTGACGATATTCCCATGTGTCCTCGGGAGCGCTTTTCTCTATATAAGAGTTTGTCCAGGCTTGTCCTTTGCTACAAAAAGGATTGGGCCACCTTGCTTCACTTTATTTACTTTTGTTACTTGTTGCTCGTTACAAATTATCCTATCACAAAACTATCTGTTACCACTTGTTTCAGTACTTGCAGAGAATACCTTGCTGGCAACCTCTTATCATTTCCTTCTGCTCCTCGTTGGGTTCGACACTCTTACTTATCTAAAGGACTACGATAGATCCCCTATACTTGTGGGTCATCAAGACTCTTTTCTGGCGCCGTTGCCGGGGAGTGAAGCGCCTTTGGTAGGTGGAATTTGGTAAGGAAAAATTTATATAGTGTGCTGAAATTTACTGTCACTTGTTACTATGGAAAGTAATCCTCTGAGGGGCTTGTTCGGGGTATCTTCACCCCGACCAGTAGAGCAAAGAGTTTCTCCTCAACCTACTGAAAATGAAAATGTTTGCTTTGAAATTCCTTCGGGTATGATAGAAAAACTGCTAGCTAATCCTTTTTTAGGAGATGGAACAAAACATCCTGATGAGCATCTAATATATGTGGATGAAGTTTGTGGCTTATTTAAGCTTGCAGGTGTACCCAGAGATGTTGTTAAGAAGAAGGTATTCCCTTTATCTTTGAAGGGAGATGCATCGACATGGTATAGGCTATGTGATGATATGGGGTCTTGGAATTACAAACGATTGAAATTGGAATTTCATCAGAAGTTTTATCCTATGCATCTTGTTCATCGTGATCGCAATTATATATATAATTTTTGGCCTCGCGAAGGAGAAAGCATCGCTCAAGCTTGGGGGAGGCTTAAATCAATGTTATATTCATGCCCCAATCATGAGCTCTCAAGAGAAATGATTATTCAAAAAAATTATGCTTGGCTTTCTGATAACAATCGCACCATGCTTGATACTTCTTGTGTTGGCTCTTTTATGATGAAGACTATTGAATTCAAATGGGATTTATTGGAAAGAATTAAACACAACTCTGGAGATTGGGACCTCGACAAAGGTAACGAGTCATGTATGACACCTAGTTTTGATTGTGTTAATCTTTTATGGATACCGATATTTTCTGTAAATTTAGCACTAAATATGGACTTGACTCTGAGATAGTAGTTTCTTTTTGTGAATCTTTTGCTACTTATGTTGATCTCCCCAAGGAGAAGTGGTTTAAATACCATACTCCCATAGAAGTAAAAGTAGATGCACCTATTAAAGTTGAAGAAAAGATTGTCACTTATAATGATCCTATTGTTCCTACTTCTTATGTTGAGAAACCACCTTTTCCTGTTAGGATAAAAGATCATGTTAAAGCTTCAACTGTGGTTCGAAAAAGCAATATTAAAACTTATACACCTCATGAGCAAATTAAAGTTGAACCTGATATTGCTATTGTTAAAGATCTCTTGTCTGATAATATTGATGGGCATGTTATTCATTTCCTTGATGAGACTGCTAGAATTGCTAAACCTTGTGCTAAAGATAAAAACAGACCGGTGGTAGGCATGCTTGTTATTTCTGTTAAAATAGGAGATCATTGTTATCATGGCTTATGTGATATGGGTGCTAGTGCTAGTGCAATACCTTATCCTTATACAAAGAAATTATGCATGATATTGCACCTGCTGAGATAGAAGATATTGATGTCACAATTAAACTTGCCAATAGAGATACTATTTCACTAATGGGAATTGTTACAGATGTTGAATTCTTGTGTGGGAAAACTAAATATCCTGCTGATTTTCTTGTTCTTGGTTCCCCACAAGATAGCTTTTGTCCCATTATATTTGGTAGACCCTTCCTGAACACTGTTAATGCTACCATAGATTGCAAAAGGGATGTTGTTACTATCGGTTTAGATGATATGACTCATGAATTTAATTTCTCTAAATTTAGTAGACAACACCATGAAGAAGAATTGCCTAGTAAGGATGTAATTATTGGTCTTGCTTCTATTGTCGTACCTCCTAGTGATCCTTTAGAAGAATATTTGCTAGACCATGAGAATGATATGTTTATGAATGAAAGAAGGGAAATAGATTAAGTATTCTTTAAACAGGAACCTATTCTGAAAAACAATTTACCTGTTGAAATCCTAGGGGATCCTCCTCCACCCAAGGGTGATCCCGTGTTTGAGCTTAAACCGTTGCCTGATACTCTTAAATATGCTTATTTTGATGAGAAAAAGATATATCATGTTATTATTAGTGCTAACCTTTCAGAGCGTGAGGAGGAGAGATTATTGAAAACTCTGAAGAAGCACTGTGCTGCTATTGGGTATACTCTTGATGATCTTAAGGGCATTAGTCCCACTCTATGTCAACATAAAATTAATTTGGAAGAAGATGCTAAACCAGTTCGTGATCATCAACGACGGCTGAATCCTAAAATGAAAGAAGTGGTAAGAAAGGAAATACTAAAGCTCCTTGAGGCAGGTATAATCTATCCCGTTGCTGATAGTCAGTGGGTAAGTCATGTCCATTGTGTCCCTAAGAAGGGAGGTATTACTGTTGTTCCTAATGATAAAGATGAATTGATTCCTCAAAGAATTATTACAGGTTATAGGATGGTAATTGATTTCCGCAAATTAAATAAGGCAACTAAAAAGGATCATTACCCCTTACCTTTTATCGATCAAATGCTAGAAAGACTATCCAAACATACACATTTTTGCTTTTTAGATGGTTATTCTGGTTTCTCTCAAATACCTGTCTCCGCCAAAGATCAATCAAAGACTACTTTTACTTGCCCTTTTGGTACTTTTGCTTATAAACGTATGCCTTTTGATCTATGTAATGCACCTGCTACCTTTCAAAGATGCATGATGGCTATATTCTCTGACTTTTGTGAAAAGATTTGTGAGGTTTTCATGGACGATTTCTCCGTCTATGGATCTTATTTTGATGATTGCTTGAGCAACCTTGATCAAGTTTTGCAGAGATGTGAAGAAACTAATCTTGTCTTGAATTGGGAAAAGTGCCACTTTATGGTTAATGAAGGTATTGTCTTGGGGCACAAAGTTTCTGAAAGAGGTATTGAGGTTGATAAAGCCAAGGTTGATGCTATTGAGAAGATGCCATGTCCCAAGGACATCAAAGGTATAAGAAGTTTCCTTGGTCATGCCGGATTTTATAGGAGGTTCATTAAGGACTTCTCAAAAATTTCTTGGACTCTGACTAATTTATTACAAAAAGATATACCATTTGTCTTTGATGATGATTGTGTAGAAGCATTTGAAATACTTAAGAAAGCATTTGTTGGAAATATGCCCTAGAGGCAATAATAAAATGGTTATTATTATATTTCTTTGTTCATGATAATTGTCGATTATTCATGCTATAATTGTGTTATCCGGAAATCGTAATACATGTGTGAATACATAGACCACAACACGTCCCTAGTGAGCCTCTAGTTGACTAGCTCGTTGATCAAAAGATAGTCATGGTTTCCTGACTATGGACATTGGATGTCATTGGTAACGGGATCACATCATTAGGAGAATGATGTGATGGTCAAGACCCAATCCTAAGCATAGCTCAAATATCATGTAGTTCGTTTGCTATAGCTTTTCCGAATGTCAAGTATCATTTCCTTAGACCATGAGATTGTGCAACTCCCGGATACCGTAGGAGTGCTTTGGGTGTGACAAACATCACAACGTAACTGGGTGACTATAAAGGTACACTACGGGTATCTCCGAAAGTGTCTGTTGGGTTGGCACGAATCGAGACTGGGATTTGTCACTCCGTATGACGGAGAGGTATCTCTGGGCCCACTTGGTAATGCATCATCATAATGAGCTCAATGTGACCAAGTGGTTGTTCACGGGATCATGCATTACGGTACGAGTAAAGTGACTTGCCGGTAACGAGATTGAACGAGGTATTGGGATACCGACGATCGGGTCTCGGGCAAGTAACGTACCGATTGACAAAGGGAATTGTATACGGGATTGATCGAATCCTCGACATCGTGGTTCATCCGATGAGATCATCGAGGAGCATGTGGGAGCCAACATGGGTATCCAGATCCCGTTGTTGGTTATTGACCAAAGAGTCGTCTCGGTCATGTCTGCGTGTCTCCCGAACCCGTAGGGTCTACACACTTAAGGTTCGGTGACGCTAGGGTTGTTGAGATATTAGTATACGGTAACCCGAAAGTTGTTTGGAGTCCCGGATGAGATCCCGGTCATCACGACGAGTTCCGGAATGGTCCGGAGGTGAAGATTTATATATAGGAAGTCAAGTTTTGGCCATCGGGAAGGTTTTCGGGGTAATCGGTATTGTACCGAGACCACCGGAAGGGTCCCGGGGGTCCACCGGGTGGGGCCACCTATCCCGGAGGGCCCCATGGGCTGAAGTGGGAGGGGAACCAGCCCCAGATGGGCTGGTGCGCCCCCCCATGGGCCTTCCCTGCGCCTAGGGTTGGAAACCCTAGGGGTGGGGGCGCCCCACTTAGCTTGGGGGGCACTCCACCCCCCTTGGCCGCCGCCCCCCCTTGGAGATGGCATCTCCTAGCCCCCCCCGCCCCTAGGGGTCCTATAAATAGTGGGGGGGGAGGGCAGCCACACCCTAACCCCTGGCGCCTCCCTCTCCCTCCCGTGACACCTCTCCTTCTTGCAGTGCTCGGCGAAGCCCTGCCGAGATCGCCGTAGTTTCCACCATCACGCCGTCGTGCTGCTGGATCTTCATCAACCTCTCCTCCCCCTTGCTGGATCAAGTTGGAGGAGACGTCTTCCCAACCGTACGTGTGTTGAACGCGGGGGTGCCGTCCGTTCGGCGCTAGGTCATCGGTGATTTGGATCACGACGAGTACGACTCCATCAACCCCGTTCTCTTGAACGCTTCCGCGCGCGATCTACAAGGGTATGTAGATGCACTCCCCTGTCCCTCGTTGCTAGATGACTCCATAGATTGATCTTGGTGATGCGTAGAAAAATTTAAAATTCTGCTACGTTCCCCAACAGTGGCATCATGAGCTAGGTCTATGCGTAGTTTCTATGCACGAGTAGAACACAAAGCAGTTGTAGGCGTGGATATTGTCAATTTGCTTGCCGTTACTAGTATTATCTTGATTCGGCGGCATCGTGGGATGAAGCGGCCCGGACCGACCTTACACGTACGCTTACGTGAGACTGGTTCCACCGATTGACATGCACTAGTTGCATAAGGTGGCTAGCGGGTGTCTGTCTCTCCCACTTTAGTCGGATCGGATTCGATGAAAAGGGTCCTTATGAAGGGCAAATAGAAATTGGCATATCACGTTGTGGTTTTGGCGTAGGTAAGAAACGTTCTTGCTAGAAACCTATAGCAGCCACGTAAAAAACTTGCAACAACAATTAGAGGACGTCTAACTTGTTTTTGTAACATGTGTCGTGTGATGTGATATGGCCAAAAGGATGTGATGAATGATATATGTGATGTATGAGATTGATCATGTTCTTCTAATAGGAATCACGACTTGCATGTCGATGAGTATGACAACCGGCAGGAGCCATAGGAGTTGTCTTAATTTATTTATGACCTGCGTGTCAACATAAACGTCATGTAATTACTTTACTTTATTACTAAAGCGTTAGCCATAGTAGTAGAAGTAATAGATGACGAGACAACTTCAAGAAGACACGATGATGGAGATCATGGTGTCATGCCGGTGACAACGATGATCATGAAGCCCCGAAGATGGAGATCAAAAGGAGCAAATGATATTGGCCATATCATGTCACTATTTGATTGCATGTGATGTTTATCATGTTTTGCATCTTATTTGCTTAGAACGACGGTAGCTTAAATAAGATGATCCCTCGTAATAATTTCAAGAAAGTGTTCCCCCTAACTGTGCACCGTTGCGAAGGTTCGTTGTTTCGAAGCACCACGTGATGGTCGGGTGTGATAGATTCAAACGTTCGAATACAACGGGTGTAAGCCAGATTTACACACGCAATACACTTAGGTTGACTTGACGAGCCTAGCATGTACAGACATGGCCTCGGAACATGGAAGACCGAAAGGTCGAGCATGAGTCGTATAGAAGATAGGATCAACATGAAGATGTTCACCGATGTTGACTAGTCCGTCTCACGTGATGATCGGACACGACCTAGTTGACTCGGATCATGTTTCACTTAGATGACTAGAGGGATGTCTGTCTGAGTGGGAGTTCATTGAATAATTTGATTAGATGAACTTAATTATCATGAACTTAGTCTAAAATCTTTACACTATGTCTTGTAGATCAAATGGCCCACGCTAATGTTGCCCTCAACTTCAACGCGTTCCTAGAGAAAACCAAGCTGAAAGATGATGGCAACAACTATACGGACTGGGTCCGGAACATGAGGATCATCCTCATAGCTGCCAAGAAAGATTCTGTCCTAGAAGCACCGCTACGTGACGCACCCATCCCAGAGAACCAAGATGTTATGAATGCTTGGCAGTCACATGCTGATGATTACTCCCTCGTTCAGTGCGGCATGCTTTACAGCTTAGAACTGGAGCTCCAAAAGCATTTTGAGCGACACAGAGCATATGAGATGTTCGAAGAGCTGAAAATGGTTTTCCAAGCTCATGCCCGGGTCGAGAGATATGAAGTCTCCGACAAGTTCTTCAGTTGTAAGATGGAGGAAAATAGTTTTGTCAGTGAGCACATACTCAAAATGTCTGGGTTGCATAACCGCTTGACTCAGCTGGGAGTTAATCTCCCGGATGACGCGGTCATTGACAGAATCCTTCAGTCGCTTCCACCGAGCTACAAGAGCTTTGTGATGAACTTCAATATCCAGGGGATGGAAAAGACCATTCCTGAGGTATATTCAATGCTGAAATCAGCAGAGGTGGAAATCAAAAAGGAACATCAACTGTTGATGGTGAATAAAACCACTAAGTTCAAGAAAGGCAAGGGTAAAAAGAACTTCAAGAAGGACGGCAAGGGAGTTGACGCGCCCGGTAAGCAAGCTGCCAGGAAGAAGTCAAAGAATGGACCCAAGCCTGAGACTGAGTGTTTTTATTGCAAGGGAAGTGGTCACTGGAAGCGGAACTGCCCCCAAATACTTAGCGGACAAGAAGGCCGGCAACACTAAAGGTATATGTGATATACATGTAATTGATGTGTACCTTACTAGTACTCGTAGTAGCTCCTGGGTATTTGATACCGGTGCGGTTGCTCACATTTGTAACTCAAAGCAGGAGCTGCGGAATAAGTGGAGACTGGCGAAGGACGAGGTGAGGATGCACGTCGGGAATGGTTCCAAGGTCGATGTGATCGCCGTCGGCACGCTGCCTCTACATTTACCTACGGGATTAGTTTTAAACCTCAATAGTTGTTATTTAGTGCCAGCTTTGAGCATGAACATTGTATCAGGATCTCGTTTAATTCGAGATGGCTACTCATTTAAATCCGAGAATAATGGTTGTTGTATTTATATGAGAGATGTTTTATGGTCATGCTCCGCTGGTGAATGGTTTATTCTTAATGAATCTCGAGCGTAATGTTACACATATTCATAGTGTGAATACAAAAAGATGTAAGGTTGATAATGATAGTCCCACATACATGTGGCACTGCCGCCTTGGTCACATAGGTGTCAAACGCATGAAGAAGCTCCATGCAGATGGACTTTTGGAGTCTCTTGATTACGAATCATTTGACACGTTCGAACCATGCCTCATGGGTAAAATGACCAAGACTCCGTTCTCAGGAACAATGGAGCGAGCAACCAACTTATTGGAAATCATACATACTGATGTGTGCGGTCCAATGAGCGTTGAGGCTCGCGGTGGCTATCGTTATGTTCTCACCCTCACTGATGACTTGAGTAGATATGGGTATGTCTACTTAATGAAACACAAGTCTGAGACCTTTGAAAAGTTCAAGGAATTTCAAAGTGAGGTTGAAAATCAACGTGACAGAAAATTCAAGTTCTTGCGATCAGATCGTGGGGGAGAATACTTGAGTCACGAATTTGGCACACACTTAAGGAAATGTGGAATAGTTTCACAACTCACGCCACCTGGAACACCTCAGCGTAATGGTGTGTCCGAACGTCATAATCGCACTCTATTAGATATGGTGTGATCTATGATGTCTCTTACCGATCTACCGCTGTCATTTTGGGGCTATGCTTTAGAGACTGCCGCATTCACTTTAAATAGGGCTCCGTCGAAATCCATTGAGACGACATCGTATGAATTTTTTTTGGGGAAGAAACCTAAGCTGTCGTTTCTAAAAGTTTGGGGATGCGATGCTTATGTCAAGAAACTTCAACCTGAAAAGCTCGAACCCAAATCGAAAAAATGCGTCTTCATAGGATACCCTAAAGAAACTATTGGGTATACCTTCTACCTCAGATCCGAAGGCAAGATCTTTGTTGCCAAGAATGGATCCTTTCTAGAGAAAGAGTTTCTCTCGAAAGAAATAAGTGGGAGGAAAGTAGAACTTGATGAAGTATTACCTCTTGAACCGGGGAGTGGCGCAGCTCAGGAAATTGTTCCTGAGGTGCCCGCACCGACTAGAGAGGAAGTTAATGATGATGATCATGAAACTTCAGATCAAGTTGCTACTGAACTTCATAGGTCCACAAGGACACATTCCGCACCAGAGTGGTACGGCAACCCTGTCTTGGAAATCATGTTGTTAGACAACAGTGAACTTTCGAACTATGAAGAAGCGATGGCGGGCCCAGATTCCGACAAATGGCTGGAAGCCATGAAATCCGTGATAGGATCCATGTATGAAAACGAAGTATGGACTTTGACTGACTTGCCCAATGATCGGCGAGCCATAGAAAATAAATGGATCTTTAAGAAGAAGACAGACGTGGATGGTAATGTGACCATCTATAAAGCTCGGCTTGTCGCTAAGGGTTATCGACAAGTTCAAGGGGTTGACTACGATGAGACTTTCTCACCCGTAGCGAAGCTGAAGTCACCTGATTGGAATTTACCTTTTGAAATTATGTGTGATGCCAGTGATTATGCTGTAGGTGTTGTTCTAGGGTAAAGAGTTGATAAGAAATTAAATGTTATTCAATATGCTAGTAAAACTCTAGACAATGCTCAAAGAAATTATGCTACTACTGAAAAAGAATTCTTAGCAGTTGTATTTGCTTGTGATAAGTTCAGACCTTATATTGTTGATTCTAAAGTTACTATTCACACTGATCATGCTGCTATTAAATATCTTATGGAAAAGAAAGATGCTAAACCTTGACTTATTAGATGGGTTCTCTTGCTACAAGAATTTGACTTACATATTGTTGATAGCAAGGGAGCTGAGAACCCCGTTGCAGACAACTTGTCTAGGTTAGAAAATGTGCTTGATGACCCACTACCTATTGATGATAGCTTTCCTGATGAGCAATTAAATGTCATAAATACTTCTCATACTGCTCCATGGTATGCTGATTATGCTAACTACATTGTTGCTAAGTTTATACCACCTAGTTTCACATACCAGCAAAAGAAAAAGTTCTTCTATGATTTGAGGCATTACTTTTGGGATGACCCACATCTTTATAAAGAAGGAGTAGATGGTGTTATTAGACGATGTGTACTTGAGCATTAACAGGAACAGATCCTACGCAAGTGTCACTCCGAAGCTTATGGAGGACACCATGCTAGAGATAGAACTGCACATAAGGTATTGCAATCTAGTTTTTATTGGCCTACTCTCTTCAAGGATGCCCGTAAGTTTGTCTTATCTTGTGATGAATGTCAAAGAATTGGTAATATTAGTAGACGTCAAGAAATGCCTATGAACTATTCACTCATTATTGAACCATTTGATGTTTGGGGCTTTGACTATATGGGACCCTTTCCTTCCTCTAATGGATATACACATATTTTAGTTGCTGTTGATTACGTTACTAAGTGGGTAGAAGCTATTCCAACTAGTAGTGCTGATCATAACACTTCTATTCAAATGCTTAAAGAAATTATTTTTCCAAGATTTGGAGTCCCTAGATATTTAATGACTGATGGTGGTTCACATTTTATTCATGGTGCTTTCCGTAAAATGCTTGCTAAATATGATGTTAATCATATAATTGCATCTCCTTATCACCCACAGTCTAGTGGTCAAGTAGAATTGAGTAATAGAGAGCTCAAATTAATTTTGCAAAAGACTGTTAATAGATCTAGAAAGAATTGGTCCAAAAAACTTGATGATGCATTATGGGTCTATAGAACTGCATATAAAATCCTATGGGTATGTCTCCGTATAAAATGGTTTATGGAAAAGCATGTCACTTACCTCTCGAACTAGAACACAAGTCATATTGGGCTATTAAAGAACTCAATTATGATTTCAAACTTGCCGGTGAGAAGAGGTTATTTGATATTAGCTCACTTGATGAATGGAGAACCCAAGCCTATGAAAATGCCAAGTTGTTTAAAGAAAAGGTTAAAAGATGGCATGACAAAAGAATACAAAAGCGTGAGTTTAATGTAGGTGATTATGTATTGCTATACAACTCCCGTTTAAGATTTTTTGCAGGAAAACTTCTCTCTAAATGGGAAGGTCCTTATGTTATCGAAGAGGTCTACCGTTCCGGTGCCATAAAAATCAACAACTTCGAAGGCACAAATCCGAAGGTGGTGAACGGTCAAAGAATCAAACATTATATCTCAGGTAATCCCATAAATGTTGAAACTAATATTATTGAAACCGTAACCCCGGAGGAATACATAAGGGACACTTTCCGGAACGTTTCAGACTTCGAAAAGGAATAGGTATGTGGTACGGTAAGTAAACCGACTCCAAAACAGTTTTTAAGGCAATATTTCTCCGTTTTGGAATATTTAGAAAAATATAAAAATAAGTAGCAGTCTGGGAAGGACACGAGGGCTCCACGAGGGTGGAGGGCGCGCCCCCTACCTCGTGGGCACCTCGTGTGCTCTCCGGACTCCGTTTTCTTAAACGACACATATTTTGGTCGGTAAAAATTCATTATATAATCTCCCGGAGGTTTTGACTCTCGTATCACGCAATTATCCTCTGTTTTGTGTTTCGAGTTGTTGCTGCTGCAGATTAGAGTAAGATGTCTTCGCAAGAGTCAGTCAGGGAGAACCGGGTGTCTCACCCGGCACCGAGATCAATGACAAACAACAATGTTAACCTCTTTGGGCCAGCAACGGAGGAAGAGATGGAGGCCGAATTGAAGAGGATAGATTCCATGGAAGAGGATCAAGAAGTCACTTCCCGCTTCTGAGCTAGATTCACAATGGGAGAACTGCAGAGCTCGGCTATTCCAAACTCGGTTATCCCTTCCAATGTTAGATTTCTTTCTTATGAGAATATGAAAAAGAGTGTCACTGGTTCTCCCGCAGCTATGCAGCACCCTTGGGTGCAGGGAGCTTTGGCTGTTACAGGAAAACTCCGAAAGGAAATAATGAACCTCAAGCAGCAAGTCAATAAGCTCGAGGAGGAGAATCGTATCCTGAGGGGCATCATCACCAAGAACATCACATCACCACCCACGAAAAGAGAGACATAATCACCTGGGTATGGGCACTCCCCTTGGCAACTGCCAAGCTTGGGGGAGTGCCCCGGTATCGTATCACCATCACTTTTATCTTTACCGTTTTTCTTAGTTCGATCCTTTTGGTAATATCTTGATCTAGTGGAATAAAAGTTCCTAGTATGATCTAGTCATGAGTTTTGCTTTATAATCCTTCTATGTAACCGAGTCCGTGAGCTATATAATAAAGATTAGTGTTGAGTCAAGGGCTTGATTATTTTGCCATGATCCTAAGGGAACAAAAGAAAAGAGAAAGAAATAAAAGGAAACAAAGAGATCATGTAAGTCTTATGGAGAGTAATGAGCTCACATAGAAAAAGTATGATGAATAAAAGTTGTTGGGAGTTGACAAACATAGTTTTGGTCATCATTGCAATTAATAGGAAGTAATAAAGAAAGAGAGGTCTTCACATATAGATATACTCATTAAAATATGACATGCTAAAGAGTTGATGTTGGACAAGGAAGACAACATAATGGGTTATGTTTTCTTACATTTGAGATAAATTATATTGTCATGGATCATCCAACATGGTTGAGCTTGCCTTTCCCTCTCATGCTAGCAAAATTCATCGCACCAAGTAGAGATACTACTTGTGCTTCCAAATACCCTTAAACCAGTTTTGCCATGAGAGTCCACCATACCTACATATGGATTGAGTAAGATCCTCCAAGTAAGTTGTCATCAGTGCAAAACAATAAAAATTGCTCTCTAAATATGTATGACTTATTAGTGTGGGAGAAAATACAATTTATACGATCGTGTGATATGGAAGAAATAAAAGCGATGGACTGCATAATAAAGGTCCATATCACAAGTGGCAATATAAAGTGACGTTCTTTCGCACTAAGATTTTGTGCATCAAACCATAAAAGTGCATGACAACCTCTGCTTCCCTCTGCGAAGGGCCTATCTTTTACTTTTATCTCCTACCTTGCATAAGAGTCATGGTGATCTTCACCCTTCTTTTTTACATTTTATCCTTTGGCAAGCACAGTATGTTGGAAAGATCCTGGTATATATGGCTAATTGGATGTGAGTTTTCATGAACTATTATTGTTGACATTACCCTTGAGGTAAAACGTTGGGAGGCAAAACTATAAGCCCCTATCTTTCTCTGTGTCCGATTAAAACTCCATACCCATAAGTATTGCGTGAGTGTCAGCAATTGTGAAAGACTATATGATAGTTGAGTATGTGGACTTGCTGAAAAGCTCTTATACATTGACTCTTTCCTATGTTATGATAAATTGCAATTGCTCCAATGACTGAGATTATAGTTTGTTAGTTTTCAATGAAGTTTATGATTCATATTTGAAATTGTGATTGAATTATTACTCTAGCATAAGAAATCATATGACAAGAATTATATAAGTTGTTGTTCTAAGAATGATCATGATGCCCTCATGTCCGTATTTTATTTTTATCGACACCTCTATCTCTAAACATGTGGACATATTTTTCGATTTTGGCTTTTCGCTTGAGGACAAGCGAGGTCTAAGATTGGGGGAGTTGATACGTCCATTGTGCATCATGCTTTTATATCAATATTTATGGCATTATGGGCTGTTATTACATGTTATGTCACAATACTTATGCTTATTCTATCTTATTTTACAAGGTTTACATGAAGAGGGAGAATGCCGGCAGCTGGGATTCTGGGCTGGAAAAGGAGAAAATATTAGAGACCTATTCTGCACAGCTCCAAAAGTCTTGAAACTTCATGGAAGACGTTCTCAGAATATATAAAAAATACTCAGCGGAAGAGATTCACCAGGGGGCCACACCCTGCCCACGAGGGTGGGGGCACGCTCTACCCCCTAGGCGCGCCCCTACCTCGTGGGCCCCCTGGTGGCCCTCCGGTGGCCATCTTCTGCTATATGAAGTCTTTCGATGGGAAAAAATAATTAGCCATCTTCTCGGACGAAACTCTGCCGCCACGAGGCGGAACCTTGGCAGAACCGATCTAGGGCTCTGGCGGAGCTGTTCTGCCGGGGAAACTTCCCTCCGGAGGGGGAAATCATCGCCATCGTCATCACCAACGCTCCTCTCATTGGGAGAGGGCAATCTCCATCAACATCTTCATCAGCACCATCTCCTCTCAAAACCCTAGTTCATCTCTTGTATCCAATTCTTGTCTCCAAGTCCGGGATTGGTGCTAGTAGGTTGCTAGTAGTGTTAATTACTCCTTGTAGTTGATGCTAGTTGGTTTATTTGGTGGAAGATCATATGTTCAGATCCTATATGCATATTAATACCCCTCTGATTATGAACATGTTTATGCTTTGTGAGTAGTTACGTTTGTTCCTGAGGGCATGGGAGAAGTCTTGCTATTAGTAGTCATGTGAATTTGGTATTCGTTCGATATTTTGATGAGATGTATGGTGTCTCTCCTCTAGTGGTGTTATGTGAACGTCGACTACATGACACTTCACCATTATTTGGGCCTAGAGGAAGGCATTGGGAAGTAATAAGTAGATGATGGGTTGCTAGAGTGACAGAAACTTAAACCCTAGTTTATGCGTTGCTTCGTAAGGGGCTGATTTGGATCCATATGTTTCATGCTATGGTTAGGTTTACATTAATACTTTTGTTGTAGTTGCGGATGCTTGCAATAGAGGTTAATCATAAGTGGGATGCTTGTCCAAGTAAGGACAGTACCCAAGCACCGGTCCACCCACATATCAGATTATCAAAGTACCGTACGCGAATCATATGAGCGTGATGAAAACTAGCTTGACGATATTCCCATGTGTCCTCGGGAGCGCTTTTCTCTATATAAGAGTTTGTCCAGGCTTGTCCTTTGCTACAAAAAGGATTGGGCCACCTTGCTGCACTTTATTTACTTTTGTTACTTGTTGCTCATTACAAATTATCCTATCACAAAACTATCTGTTACCACTTGTTTCAGTACTTGCAGAGAATACCTTGCTGGAAACCGCTTATCATTTCCTTCTGCTCCTCGTTGGGTTCGACACTCTTACTTATCGAAAGGGCTACGATAGAGCCCCTATACTTGTGGGTCATCAAGGGGGCACCCTAGAACACACAAGTTGATTGTTTCCAGCCGTGTGCGGTGCCCCCCTCCACCATAATCCACCTCGGTCATATCGTAGCGGTGTTTAGGCGAAGCCCTGTTCTGGTAGCATCATCATCACCGTCATCACGCCGTTGTGCTGACGAAGCTCTCCCTCGACACTCTGCTGGATCGTGAGTTCGTGGGACGTCACCGAGCTGAAAGTGTGCAGATCGCGGAGGTTTCGTACTTTCGGTACTAGGATCGGTCAATCATGAAGACGTACGACTACATCAACCGCGTTGTCATAACGCTTCCCCTTACGGTCTACGAGGGTACGTGGACAATACTCTTCCCCACGCGTTGCTATACATCACCATGATCTTGCGCGTGCGTGGGAAATTTTGTAATTACTGCGTTCCCCAATAGTGGCATCCGAGCCAGGTCTATGCGTAGATGTTATATGCACGAGTAGAACACAAAAGAGTTGTGTGTGTGGGTATATACATATTGCTTTCCGTCACTAGTTGATTCTTGATTCAGCGGTATTGTTGGATGAAGCGGCTCAGACCGACATTACGCGTACGCTTACGCGAGACTGGTTCTACCGACGTGCTTTGCACACAGGTGGCTGGTGGGTGTCAGTTTCTCCAACTTTAGTTGAATCGGATTCAACGAACAGGGTTCTTTATGAAGATCAAAAAGAAATCACTATACTGCGTTGTTGTTTTTGATGCGTGGGTAAGAACGGTTCTTGTTAAGCCCGTAGCAGCCACGTAAAACTTGCAACAACAAAGTAGAGGATGTCTAACTTGTTCTTGCAGGGCATGCTGTGATGTGATAAGGTCAAGACGTGATAAGATATAAATTGTTGTATGAGATGATCATGTTTTGTTAAAGTTATCGGCAACTGGCAGAAGCCTTATAGTTGTCTCTTTATTGCATAAGATGCAAGCGCCATACAATTGCTTTACTTTATCGCTATGCGATAGCAATAGTTGCAAAAGCAATAGTTGGCGAGACGACCATGTGACAACATGTTGATAGAGATCAAGATGATGGAGATCATGGTGTCATGCCGGTGACGATGGAGACCATGATGGTACTTTGGAGATGGAGATCAAAGGCACAAGATGATGATGGCCATATCATGTCACATATTTTGATTGCATATGATGTTTATCCTTTATGCATCTTATTTTGCTTAGTTCGGCGGTAGAATTATAAGATGATCTCTCACTAAATTTCAAGGTATAAGTGTTCTCCCTAAGTATGCACCGTTGCGACAATTCTTTGTGCTGAGACACCACGTGATGATCGGGTGTGATAAGCTCTACGTTCACATACAACGGGTGCAAGCCAGTTTTGCACATGCAGAATACTCGGGTTAAACTTGACGAGCCTAGCATATGTAGATATGGCCTCGGAACACTGAGACCGAAAGGTCGAGCATGAATCATATATTAGATATGATCAACATAGTGATGTTCACCATTGAAAACTACTCCATCTCACGTGATGATCGGACATGGTTTAGTTGATATGGATCACGTGATCACTTAGATGATTAGAGGGATGTCTATCTAAGTGGGAGTTCTTAAGTAATATGATTAATTGAACTTAAATTTATCATGAACTTAGTCCTGATAGTATTTGCATATCTATGTTGTAGATCAATTGCTCGCGTTTAGCTTCCCCGTTTTATTTATGATATGTTCCTAGAGAAAAAATTGTTGAAAGATGATAGTAGCAATGATGCGGATTGGATCCGTGATCTGAGGATTATCCTCATTGCTGCATAGAAGAATTATGTCCTGGATGCACCACTAGGTGACGGACCTATTGCAGGAGCAGATGCAGACATTATGAACGTTTGGCAAGCTTGGTATGATAACTACTTGATAGTTTAGTGCGCCATGCTTTAGGGCTTAGAACTGGGACTTCAAAAACGTTTTGAACGCCATGGAGCATATAAGATGTTCCAAGAGTTGAAATTGGTATTTCATGCGCATGCCCGTGTCGAGAGGTATGAGACCTCTGACAGTACTTTGCCTACAAGATGGAGGAGAATAGCTCAACCATTGAGCATGTGCTCAGATTGTCTGGGTACTACAATTGCTTGAATCAAGTGGGAGTTAATCTTCCAGATAAGCTAGTAATTGACAAAGTTCTCTAGTCATTATCACCAAGTTACTAGAACTTAATGATGAACTATAATATGCAAGGGATGACGAAAGTAATTCCCAAGCTCTTTGCGATGCTGAAATCGGCGAAGGTAGAAATCAAGAAATAGCATCAAGTGTTGATGGTTAACAAGACCACTAGTTTCAAGAAAAGGGCAAAGGGAAAGAAAGAGGAACTTCAAAGAAGAATAGCAAGCAAGTTGCTGCTCCCATGAAGAAGCCCAAAGCTAGACCCAAGCCTGGAACTAAGTGCTTCTACTGCAAAGAAAATGATCACTAGAAGTGGAACTGCCCTAGATACTTGGCGGATAAGAAGAATGGCAAAGTGAAAAAAAGTATATTTGATATACATGTTATTGATGTGTACTTTACTAGTGTTTATAGTAACCCCTCAGTATTTGATACTGGTTCAGTTGCTAAGAGTAGTAACTCGAAACGGGAGTTGCAAAATAAACAGAGACTAGTTAAGGGCGAGGTGATGATGTGAGTTGGAAGTGATTCCAAGGTTGATAAGATCACCATCGCACACTCCCTTTACCTTTGGGATTAGTGTTGAACCTAAAATAAATGTTATTTGGTGTTTGCGTTGAGCATAATATGATTGGATCATGTTTATTGCAATATGGTTATTCATTTAAGACAAAGAATAATTGTTATTCTGTTTGCATGAATAAAACCTCATGAGGTCATACACCCAAGGTGAATGGTTTATTGAATCTCGATCGTGGTGATACACATATTCATAATATTGAAGCCAAAAGATGCAAAGTTAATAATGATAGTGCAGCTTATATGTGGCACTGTCGTTTAGGTCATATTGGTGTAAAGCGCATGAAGAAACTCCATGCTGATGGGCTTTTGGAATCACTTGATTATGAATCATTTGATGCTTGCGAAGCATGCCTCGTGGGCAAAATGACTAAAACTCCGTTCTCCGGGACAATGGATCAAGCAACTGACTTATTGGAAATAATACATACTGATGTATGCAATCTGATGAGTGTTGAGGCTCGTGGCGGGTATCGTTATTTTCTGACCTTCACGGATGATTTGAGCAGATATGGGTATATCTACTTAATGAAACATAAGTCTTGAACATTTGAAAAGTTCAAAGAATTTCAGAGTGAAGTGGAAAATCATCATAACAAGAAAATCAAATTTCTACGATCTGATCGTGGAGGTGAATATTTGAGTTATGAGTTTGGACTTCATTTGAAACAATGCGGAATAGTTTCGCAACTGACGCCACCTGGAACACCACAACGTAATGGTGTGTCCGAACGTCGTAACCGCACCTTATTAGATATGGTGCGATCTATGATGTCTCTCACTGATTTACCGCTATCATTTTGGGGTTATGCTTTAGAGACGGCTGCATTCACATTAAATAGGGTACCATCTAAATCCGTTGAGATGACAGCTTATGAACTGTGGTTTGGCAAGAAACCCAATTTGTCGTTTCTTAAAGTTTGGGGATGCGATGCTTATGTGAAAAAGCTTCAACCTGATAAGCTCGAACCCAAATCAGAGAAATGTGTCTTCGTAGGATAACCAAAGGAGACTGTTGGGTATACCTTCTATCACAGATCCGAAGGCAAGATATTCATTGCTAAGAATGGATCCTTTCTAGAGAAGGAGTTTCTCTCGAAAGAAGTGAGTGGGAGGAAAGTAGAACTTGACGAGGTAATTGTACCTTCTCCCTTATTGGAAAGTAGTTCATCACTGAAATCGGTTCCAATGATTCCTACACCAGTAAGTGAGGAAGCTAATGATGATGATCATGAAACTTCTGATCAAGTTACTACTGAACCTCGTAGGTCAACCAGAGTAAGATCCGCACCAGAGTGGTACGGTGAAAGATCGTGGATGTCGCCTAGAGGGGGTGAATAGGCGTTTTAAAATAATTACGGTTTAGGCTTGAACAAATGCGGAATAAACCTAGTGGTTAATTTGTCAAGCACAAAACCTAAAACAACTAGGCTCACCTATGTGCAACAACAACTTATGCTAAGCAAGATAAGCAACTATGTGATAGCAAGAGATATGACAAGAAACAATATGGCTATCACAAAGTAAAGTGCATAAGTAAAGGGCTCAGGTAAGAGATAACCGAGGCACGCGGAGACGACGATGTATCCCGAAGTTCACACCCTTGCGGATGCTAATCTCCGTTTGGAGCGGTGTGGAGGCACAATGCTCCCCAAGAAGCCACTAGGGCCACCGTAATCTCCTCACGCCCTCGCACAATGCAAGATGCCGTGATTCCACTCAGGGACCCTTGAGGGCGGTCACCGAACCCGTACAAATGGCAACCCTTGGGGGCGGTCACCGAACCCGTACACTTTGGCAACCCTTGGGGGCGGTCACCAAAACTCGTCAAATTGCTTGGGGCGATCTCCACAACCTAATTGGAGACCCCGACGCTTGCCCGGAGCTACACCACAATGATTGAGCTCCGAACACCACCAACCGTCTAGGGCGCCCAAGCACCCAAGAGGAACAAGCTCAAGGGCACCAAGCACCCAAGAGTAATAAGCTTCTCAACATGTACCTTCCACGTATCACCGTGGAGAACTCAAAACGATGCACCAAATGCAATGGCAAGGGCACACAGAGTGCCAAGTCCTTCTCTCCCAAATCCCACCAAAGCAACTAATGCTAGGGAGGAAAATGAGAGGAAGAACAAGAAGGAGGACACCAAGAACTCCAAGATCTAGATACAAGGGGTTCCCCTCACATAGAGGAGAAAGTGATTGGTGGAAATGTGGATCTAGATCTCCTCTCTCTTTTCCCTCAAAAACTAGCAAGAATCCATGGAGGAATTGAGAGTTAGCAAGCTCGAAGAAGGTCAACAATGAGGGAAGAACACGAGCTAAAAGGATAAGGTTCATTGGGGAAGAAGACCCCCTTTTATAGGAGGGGAAAAACCAACCATTATGTGCTCAGCCCGCACACGAGTGGTACTACCGCTCGGGCGGAAGAAGCAGGGAAAAGGAGCAACAAAACATGAACCTTGGGGCGGTAGTACCGCATATAAGCGGTACTACCGCTCACCCCAGCGGCACTACCGCTGGAGGAGCAGAACACGGGACCAAAAGAGGCAGGGCAGAGCAGAGTACGGCGACAGTAATGCAGTAGCGATACTACCACCCGACCGGAGCGGTACTACCGCTTAGGCGGAACTACCGTGCCTTACTGCCATGCAACTACTGCTAAACCCGACACGAAAAGAGCAGGACCCAAAATCAAGGCGGAAGTAGAGCGGTACTACAGCGGTACTACGGCTGAGAACTCCAAGCGGTACTACCACTTGGGCACGCGGTACTACCGCTGGGACCAGACAAAAGCCACTTCCAAGAAAACAAGAACTGCCATAACTTCTGTAAAAGAGCTCCGAATTGAGCAAACTCAAGCTTGCTGGATACAAGACGACGAGTAGCATCAAAACAGCGACTGGTTATAGTAAGAAGAGGCAGGGGAGGTATGCCTAGCAAATAGAGGAGTGAAACCTCCAACCGAGAAGAACCGGTAAAACCTCCAACATCGAAAACATCATAGAAGATGCATGTGAACTCCGTTTTCGATGAACTCGAGCTTGTCATCAAGATGAACATAAGCTCTAAGACTCACAAAGCGAACCAAACAAGAACCAATAAAGATGGTGCAAGGATGCAATGGTTTGAGCTCTCTACAAAAGATACGATCAGGCTACTCATCGAGAGCCCCCCTTGATAGTACGGCAATAGATCCTATAACCCGGTCTCCCAACTACCACCATGAGACCGGTAAAATAGGAAACCTATCAAGGGCAAACCTTTGCCTTGCACAAGGTCCACTTGAGCTAGATGATGACGAACTTGACTCCCTCAAGATGGACCACTTTTCTTGATTGTGTTGGCTCGATGAAGACTAGTTGATTGCTCCCCCATACTCCACTATGGGTGAGCCACTCTTCCGCACATCTTCACAAGTCCATTTTCACCACAATGGTCGGCAAGCTTCAAGCATTTGATCTCTTCATGTTGCTCCACTTGAACTTGCACACCGCAACCTAACCCCACAAAGAACTCTCACAAATAACATGGTTAGTGCACAAAGCGTAATGGACAATGCTTACCATACCATGGGATCACTTGATCCCTCTGTACATCTTGTACGCTTTGTGTGTTGATCAACTTGATTCACTCTTGACTTAGTCTTGATCAACCTTGATTCTTTCCAACTCTCTTCATTTGGATGATGTCTTGAAGGTAAACATGAATGATCAAACAATCTTCTTGTTCAAGACATGCTTGCAATAAGCTCAACTCTCAAATGACCAATCTTTGGATAATTCCTTAAAAGCACCATGGTCAACTCATAAACTCCTTGAAACCAACAAATGTACTCCAAGAAAAGCTTATGGACAAAACCTTCAAACATAACTCAAGGCAACCATTAGCCCATAGAGATTGTCATCAATTACCAAAACCAAACATGGGGGCACCGCATGTTCTTTCATACGGTAATCATGTTCTGGAAGTCATGTTACTTGACCATGACGAACCTACGAACTATGAGGAAGCGATGATGAGCTCAGATTCCGCAAAATGGCTTGAGGCCATGAAATTTGAGATGGGATCCATGTATGAGAACGAAGTGTGGACTTTGGTTGACTTGCCTGATGATCGGCAGGCCATAGAGAATAAATGGATCTTCAAGAAGAAGACTGACGCTGACGGTAATATTACTGTCTACAAAGCACGACTTGTTGCAAAAGGTTTTCGACAAGTTCAAGGAGTTTACTACAATGAGACCTTCTCACCCGTAGCGATGCTTAAGTCTGTCCGAATCATGTTAGCAATTGCCGCATTTTATGATTATGAAATTTGGCAAATGGATGCCAAAACTGCATTCTTTAATGGATATCTTAAAAAAGAGTTGTATATGATGCAACCAGAAGGTTTTGTCGATTCAAAAGGTGCTAACAAAGTGTGCAAGCTCCAGCGATCCATTTATGGACTGGTGCAAGCCTCTCGGAGTTGGAATATGCACTTTGATAGTGTGAACAAAGCATATGGTTTTATACAAACTTTTGGAGAAGCCTGTATTTACAAGAAAGTGAGTGGGAGCTCTGTAGCATTTCTGATATTATATGTAGATGACATATTGTTGATCGGTAATGATACTAAATTTCTGGATAGCATAAAAGTTTACTTGAGTAAGAATTTTTCAAAGAAATACCTCGGTGAAGCTGCTTGCACATTGAGCATCAAGATCTATAGAGATAGATCAAGACGCTTGATAAGTTTTTAAAATGAGTACATACCTTGACAAGATTTTGAAGTAGTTCAAAATGGAACAGTCAAAGAAGGAGTTCTTGCCTGTGTTGCAAGGTGTGAAGTTGAGTGAATACTCAAAACCCGACCACGGCAGAAAATAGAAAGAGAATGAAAATGCCATTCCCTATGCCTCAGTCATAGGTTCTATAAAGTATGCTATGATGTGTACCAGACCAATTGTATACCTTAGCATGATTTTGGCAAGGGAGTACAATGGTGATCTAGGAGTAGATCACTGGACAGCGGTCAAAATTATCCTTAGAGGACTAAGGAAATATTTCTCGGTTATGGAGGTGATAAAAGAGTTCGTCGTAAAGAGTTACGTCGATGCAAGCTTTTGACACTGATCTAGATGACTCTAAGTCTCGATCTAGATACATATTGAAAGTGGGAGCGATTAGCTAGAGTAGCTCCGTGAAGGGTATTGTAGACATAGAAATTTGCAAAATACATACGGATCTGAATGTTGCAGACCCGTAGACTAAACTTCTCTCACAAGCAAAACATGATCACTCTTTGGGTGTTAATCACATAGCGATGTGAACTAGATTATTGACTCTAGTAAACCCTTTGGGTATAAGTCACATGGAGATGTGAACTAATCACATAAAGATGTGAACTATTGGTGTTAAATCACATGATGATGTGAACTAGATTATTAACTCTAGTGCAAGTGGGAGACTGAAGGAAATATGCCCTAAAGGCAATAATAAAGTTATTATTTCCTTATATCATGATAAATGTTTATTATTCATGCTAGAATTGTATTAGCCGGAAACTTAGTACATGTGTGAATACATAGACAAACAGAGTGTCACTAGTATGCCTCTACTTGACTTGCTCGTTAATCAAAGATGGTTAAGTTTCCTAGCCATGGACAAAGAGTTGTCATTTGATAAACGGGATCACATCATTAGAGAATGATGTGATTTACTTGACCCATTTGTTAGCTTAGCACTATGATCGTTTAGTTTATTGCTATTGTTTTCTCCATAACTTATACATGTTCCTATGACTATGAGATTATGCAACTCCCGAATACCGGAGGAACACTTAGTGTGCTATCAAACATCACAACGCAACTGGGTGATTATAAAGAGCTCTACAGGTGTCTCCAAAGGTACATCTTGGGTTGGCGTATTTCGAGATTAGGATTTGTCACTCCGATTGTCGGAGAGGTAACTCTGGGCCCTCTTGGTAATGCACATCACATAAGCCTTGCAAGCATTACAACTAATGAGTTAGTTGTGAGATGATGTATTACAGAACGAGTAAAGAGACTTGCCGGTAACGAGATTGAACTAGGTATGATGATACCGACGATCGAATCTCGGGAAAGTAACATACCGATGACAAAGGGAACAACGTATGTTGTTATGCGGTTTGACCGATAAAGATCTTCATAGAATATGTAGGAACCAATATGAGCATCCAGGTTCCACTATTGGTTATTGACCGGAGATGAGTCTCGGTCATATCTACATAGTTCTCGAACCCGTAGGGTCCGCACGCTTAACGTTCGGTGACGATCGGTATTATGAGTTTATGTGTTTTGATGTACCAAAGGTAGTTCGGAGTCCCGGATGTGATCACGGACATGACGAGGAGTCTCGAAATGGTCGAGACATAAAGATTGATATATTGGACGGCTATATTCGGGCACCGGAAGTGTTCCGGGTGATTTCGGAGAAAACAGGAGTGCCGGAGGGTTACCGGAACCCCCCTCCTCCCGGGAGAACTAATGGGCCACATGGGCCTTAGTGGAGAGAGAGAGGGCCGGCCAGGGCAGGCCACATGACCCCTCCCCCTCTGGTCCAAATTGGACTAGGGAAGGGGGCGGCGCCCCCCTTTCCTTCTCCCTCTCCTCCTTCCTTTCCCCCTCCTAGTAGGAGTAGGAAAGGGGAGTCCTACTCCTACTAGGAGGAGGACTCCTCCTCTCCTGGCGCGCCCTAAGGGCCGGCCAGCCTCCCCCCTTGCTCCTTTATATACGGGGGCAGGGGGCACCCTAGAGCACACAAGTTGATTGTTTACAACCGTGTGCGGTGCCCCCCACCACCATAATGTTGGGGAACGTAGTAATTTCAAAAAAATTCCTACGCACACGCAAGATCATGGTGATGCATAGCAACGAGAGGGGAGAGTGTTGTCTACGTACCCTCGTAGACCAGAAGCGGAAGCGTTATGACAACGCGGTTGATGTAGTCGTACGTCTTCACGGCCCGACCGATCAAGCACCGAAACTACGGGACCTCCGAGTTCTAGCACACGTTCAGCTCGATGACGATCCCCGGACTCCGATCCAGCAAAGTGTCGGGGAAGAGTTCCGTCAGCACGACGGCGCGGTGACGATCTTGATGTTCTACTGTCGCAGAGCTTCGCCTAAGCACTACTACAATATTATCAAGGACTATGGTGGAAGGGGGCACCGCACACGGCTAAGAAAACGATCACGAGGATCAACTTGTGTGTCTATGGGGTGCCCCCTGCCCCCGTATATAAAGGAGTGGAGGAGGGGAGGGCTGGCCCTCTCCATGGCGCGCCCTAGGGGAGTCCTACTCCCACCGGGAGTAGGATTCCCCCTTTCCTAGTTCAACTAGGAGTCCTTCCAAGTAGTAGGAGTAGGAGACAAGGAAGGGGAAGAGGGAAGAGAAGGAAGGAGGGGGCTCCACCCCTCCCCATAGTCCAATTCGGACTAGTCAATGGGGGGGCGCGCGGCCTGCCTCTCCCTCTCCCCTAAAGCCCAATAAGGCTCATATACTTCTTCTCCCGTATTCCCGTAACTCCCCAGTACTCCAAAAAATACCCGAACCACTCGGAACCTTTCCGATGTCCGAATATAGTCGTCCAATATATCGAGCTTTACGTCTAGACCATTTCGAGACTCCTCGTCATGTCCCCGATCTCATCCGGGACTCCGAACTCCTTCGATACATCAAAACTCATAAACTCATAATATAATTGTCATCGAAACCTTAAGCGTGCGGACCCTACGGGTTCGAGAACAATGTAGACATGACCGAGACACGTCTCCGGTCAATAACCAATAGCGGAACCTGGATGCTCATATTGTCTCCTACATATTCTCCGAAGATCTTTATCGGTCAGACCGCATAACAACATACGTTGTTCCCTTTGTCATCGGTATGTTACTTGCCCGAGATTCGATCGTCAGTATCTTAATACCTAGTTCAATCTCGTTACCGGCAAGTCTCTTTACTCGTTCTGTAATACATCATCTCACAACTAACTCATTAGTTGTAATGCTTGCAAGGCTTATGTGATGTGCATTACCAAGAGGGCCCAGAGTTACCTCTCCGACAATCGGAGTGACAAATCCTAATCTCGAAATACGCCAACCCAAGATGTACCTTTGGAGACACCTGTAGAGCTCCTTTATAATCACCCAGTTGCGTTGTGACGTTTGGTAGCACACAAAGTGTTCCTCAGGCAAACGGGAGTTGCATAATCTCATAGTCATAGGAACATGTATAAGTCATGAAGAAAGCAATAGCAACATACTAAACGATCAAGTGCTAAGCTAACGGAATGGGTCAAGTCAATCACATCATTCTCCTAATGATGTGATCCCGTTAATCAAATGACAACTCTTTGTCTATGGCTAGGAAACACAACCATCTTTGATCAACGAGCTAGTCAAGTAGAGGCATACTAGTGACACTCTGTTTGTCTATGTATTCACACATGTATTATGTTTCCGGTTAATACAATTCTAGCATGAATAATAAACATTTATCATGAAATAAGGAAATAAATAATAACTTTATTATTGCCTCTAGGGCATATTTCCTTCACATAATCCACCTCGGTCATATTGTAGCGGTGCTTAGGTGAATCCATGTTCCGGTAGCATCATCATCACCGTCATCACGCCGTTGTGCTGACAAAGCTCTCCCTCGACACTCTGCTGGATCATGAGTTCGTGGGACGTCACCGAGCTGAACGTGTGCAGATCACGGAGGTGTCGTACTTTCGGTACTAGGACCGGTCGATCATGAAGACGTACGACTACATCAACCGCGTCGTCATAACGCTTCCGCTTACGATCTATGAGGTTACGTGGATGACACTCTTCCCCAATCGTTGCTATACATCACCATGATCTTGTGTGCGTAGGAAATTTTTGTAGTTATTGCGTTCCCCAACATGCGGAGGAGGGGCCTCCGGCGGCGGCGAGGGGGACCGAAACATGGCGCCCGGAGCGGTGCCGGAGCCACCGCCCGCCGAGTCGCCAGGGGAGGGCGAGGCGTCCGTCCCTTCCTTCCTCTCAGCTCACCCTACGTGCTCATAACGTGTTTGAGATCGAAAAGAACAAATGATCAAACTAGATGAAGTGCTACATATAGCGTTGGAACATGGAACAGGCGTTTTACAAGGGGTCGTCAGTTCGGATGGAACCGACGCGGCGATTTATAAAGTTATTACAAGCAGGGATTAATCCCTTAATTATGAAGTTTAATTAATCCTAACAATCCTCACCACTCTGCTCCAAATTTCCCTCACATCATGCAAATAAGTAAATTGAATAAAGTATGGGTGAAACCAAAAATATTTAAGGGAAAAGCTTACCTTCAACCGACCAATCACGCGGGTGCGTCCGTCGGCTCCGTATCCGTCAAATCGCTTGCTGATCAGACGGGCGAGGGCAACCCCACCCCCACCTCTCTGCAACTGAGCAGTTGTTTTGAAAAAAAGAGAATTTGCAACTGCCAGGCCTTTTTTCAGCAGCGATGACTCGTGCGGCTGGAGGGAAATGGAGGCGAGGAATCTCGCCGGATCCGACAAGGATGGCGTGCAGGCAGGATGTGGGGACGTCCGAGAGCCGCGAGGGGCGACGACTTGTGCGGCTAGGAGGGCGACGACGGCGAGGATTCCCGTTGGATCCGACGAGGACGTCCCGCGGGAAGGAGGTGGGGACATCCGGGAGCTGCGGGGGCTCGTCTCCACGAGGTCCGATGGGGTTGACGGCGAGCGTCACAGCAAGAACCTGTGACGATAACGGCTCACGATGCCCCTGTGGCGCATGGTGCTCTTCGGCGGAGCATGTTTTCTGAACAAAGGTCTTGTTGCAATAGTTAGTGGTGTTTCTGATTAACAATGCCCTTGTTTCAAAGAGGAACCATGCATAGAGATTTCTAAAACAAAACTCTTTTCTGCAATTGTCACTGATGTTTCTGAAACAAAGCTCTTGTTGCAAAGAGGAATAATATGCTCAGCAACTTAGATCGGATGGCTCGCGAGGCGGTGGATCTTTTAAAAAATCCGCCGACCGACGTGTAGCACTCGTATTTTAATGATATATACTAAAAAGTAAAAAAAACATGGTAATTTGTTTTCAAGTTTGTGAATATGTATCACTCCATTTTGTATCCGTTGTAGCGCGGGAGCACTTGTATCCCGCACTCGAAAGTATTAAAGGATGATGGAGCACTAGACAGACAAATTTTGGCATAATAATCCCTCCATGTCAAATTACAAAAAATACAGTGTATATTAGATTTGCTCCAAGTCAAATTATGTTAGGCCTGCCCAAGTTTATAGAAACGTATGAACATTTGCAATACCAAGCAGGGAGAATATCGTGTGAAAACCAACATTCGATGAAAGCTAGTACAAACCATGAGAAAAAGATATTTTGAAGTTTCAAAAAAAATCTGAAAAAAAAACACAGGATGTTTTATTGCCACATAAAATTTCAAGTTGAAACACATTATGAGGTGAAAAAGACAAAATCAACGCTGCATTGGTTTTGTCTTTCTAATAATGTGTCTCAACTTGAAATTTTGCGTGGCAACAAAACATCACCCTCTTAACAACCGGTATTTTTTCCAGATTTTTTTCAAAATTTTAAAATATGGTTTTCATGAAGTTTTCATTGAATATTGGTTTCCATTGATGTTCTCCCTACCAGGTATAGACGATATAAAAATATATTTCTTTATGAATCTCTTAATATTGATTTGGTATTTCTTTATGAATCTCATAATATTGATTTGGTATTGCAGATGTTGATAACCTTTTCTAAAGACTTGGTCAAAATTTACAAAGTTTGACTTGAGACAACTAATCTGCACTATATTTTGAGAGGGAGTAAATACGAATGAATATAAATGTCTCGTCAATGAAACAGGAGTTAAGAGAGCGAAATGGCCTCCTCAATGAAACAATCAAATAATTGACAAATAATCTGACAACGTTTACATGAACTACCGAACAACATGAACAACTTTGAATGGATGACGTCTCCAATGTACAACAGTTGGTTCAAATCCCATGAAACAACAAACAGAATGGCCCAGACAGCATACTTCCTCCCCTCCCCATTTGCTGTATCGAACTCCTTGGAGGGAACCAAATGAGCATAAATCTGTGTAGTAATGGATCATGTTGCTGAACAACGCCAGCTTCACAAATGAGTGGCTGGCATTCATAACGTTCGCAGATACGAAAGGCTAAAAGATGGTTGAACTGGTGACAACAACTTATTAGTCAGTGATCCATTTTCATGTCAGTGATCTTCTGGCAGGGTCTTCTATGTAACTCGGTTTTTTTTTATTTCCTCGACGGGCTATGCATCATCTGTGCCTGCAGAAGCTGCGCCCTTTTTATTCCTGGTAATTTTGCTTGCTGGAAAGTGAAGCCTTGCATAGAGTGGTCTTGGTGCTCTTGATGTCCTATCAAAGCCCCTCACACAAACAAATCCTGCAGATGTTCGTTCAGACGTATAAACATCTACTTTCCCAAGTAAAAATGTTACTGGAAATCTCCCAAATGAACTTAAATGAAATCTCATCAATAGCATTCTAACCCATTATAGCTCCCTCCAACAATCCTCATGGACAAATGCGCCATCCACATTGATATTTATTTATTTTACTTTTGTTTATTTCCAAATATGATAATCCTCCAATTCCCACAGTTTTCCTTTGTTTGACAGATAAAACCGACATCTTAGACATGTTTATCCTCTTGAGAGCTGTTACTGTTAAATCACATAAATTTATGTTTCTGTCTGGTGCAACAAAGTTCGTATTTGACCAATATATTTTAAAGTAATCATATTTTTTGTGTACAATTACATAAGTTAATTTTGTATTAAAAATACTTCCATAATGTTATGCATTTATGGGCTTCACAAGTTTTTTGGCAAATATTAGTCATCTGAGGTACATCCTGGAACATAAATAAGACAAGAAATATTTGACTCCAGGAAATAGTTTTGATCGCAGCATCCCTGATTATAAATGACAAAAACATTTAGATGATTACCTCTCCAGAAGCACTGCTGTATGTCTTCAGTTGTTAAACCTGCAAACGAAACATGCAAAATATAATCATCTACACATTTAAAGCTGTTGCCTTGTGACCAGGAGGTCACGGGTTCAAGTCCTGGAAACAGCCTCTTGCAGAAATGTAGGGAAAGGCTGCGTACAATAGACCCAAAGTGGTCAGACCCTTCCCCGGACCCTGCGCAAGTAGGAGCTACATGCACCGGGCTGCCCTTTGAAGGGGAGCCTTGGCGCAGTGGTAAAGCTGCTGCCTTGTGACCATGAGGTCACGGGTTCAAGTCCTGGAAACAGCCTCTTACAGAAATGTAGGGAAAGGCTGCGTACAATAGACCCAAAGTGGTCGGACCCTTCCCCAGACCCTGCGCAAGCGGGAGCTACATGCACTGGGGCTGCCCTTTTTAGCCAATTCCTAGCATAAGTTTAAGGTTTACCGAATTTTATTACAAAGTGATTTCTTCATTCGTATAATAATATTTCAATCCATCATTCCATTTTGTAGTTGAAACTCCAACATCAATGCAAGCCCAAACGTAACATCGCCACCTAATGTCTCCACACATGTGCTAATCATGCATGCGAACGTATTTCTATGTGTCTATCTAGATGGTGGAAATGAACTAATGAGCTTTGCTTGGGAATAAAGCCTCATCGAATATGCACAGATGGGATTTTCCCAATGAGTTTTCTAGTTTCTACATGACTGCACACCCTGCAGTACCACCACGGCCAGAGCAAAGACTTCAAGACATACACCATCAAGGATCTTGGTCCAGTGATTTGATAGCCTGAACCCCATTCAATACCACCGCCCCTATTTCTTCTGTTTTTGAATCTTGATAATGCGATTAGTGTACATGCTCTTCCATCTTGTGTTTTTCATGTTCCTTTGGCAGTTGGTACTAGTATTGCATGGGACAGCTAGATGTCCATATATGCCAAAAACTAATATCTTGCCATATTACCATGACTAAAGGAAGTCCAACAAAACTAGTGGGAATAAAATAATAGCCAGCAGGTAACATCAACTGGAGTTCTACTGTCAGTACTTTATTTTGCCTATCTCAAACTTCTCAGTCAATCTATATGGTTTGTTTTGAAAGATAAGAAACCCACAACAGTGCAACCAAGTGCTGAATCCTTGGTTCTCGTTAGGGATATACCTTTAAAGATTGAAGGAACTGAAGTTCCGAAGTAAACTGTTCTCCTAGGGAGGTCCCATATCCATCTCCTCGGAACATCAACTGGGTTTCGGCTTGAGTCGTGATCAGCAAATACCTGCAGTATAACATTTGAACAGCTGGTAACTATAATATCAGGAACATTTGTATTTCTGTTGATGTTATTATACCATTCCAACTATGAACAGATAGAACTCAGTCATTACCTCATTTACTTGGAAATATGTCCCATTAAGTGGAAAGCTTCCTCTCATAGCTGTTCGACACGGTACCTATTTGAGTTAAATCAACAAAAAGATAGTTAGGCACTACCATTTTGAAGATAGTAATATGTAAGCTCATTGGATTATTGATATTTGACATACTGAACTTTTGTACAGTAGAGAACAGTAGATAATCTACTCCATGGATTAATTCACGGCCAGGTAGCTTACTACTACAACATATTCGACACATACATAAATCTAAAATTTTGATGTTCACTTTCATCATACAATGTGGATGGTGTGTACAACATGGGCCATGGTGGTTCTCAACCAAACACAATATAAGTAATGCCACTGTTTCTTGACTTCCAAATTGCATAATGTGTGAATGAAAAGTAACAATGAGGGGAAGTCGTTGGTTTGCTTCTCACATACTCAAAAGGATCAGACCAATTGATCTCACCATGCCATGCACAAACACCAAAATTGTATACCCGCTAATACATCACACAATTAGTTGAGACGGGAATGATTTTTAACACAAATCATTTTGTCTTCATTAGAACACGCATCATCTATTAAGAGTTCTGGATTTTAAAGACAACTTAGGAATCATTTCCCAAAACCTATAGCTGATATGAACCTTGGGGTTCCCATTAAAGATAACCATCATGTAGAGGAAGGCCAGGCATCAATCAGGCTTGAAGGGGATTGGTGTTTAGAAGGGGGGTGATGGATACATTGAGATGAGAGAACTTTTGGGAGAGAATAGTATTCATCCGTTAGGATGCATATAGGAGGATCGAAAATTGAGTTCTGAGCACAGGGACAATGGAGCACTTTATTTTGAAGTTCAAAAAAACCAATTTGTACGGCTTGAAAAATTTCAAAATTTTGTGTGCATGCACATATAGCAGCACAGTATAACGTGCCAAAATTTCACCAATATACGTGCTTGCATGTGAGAGATACAAAAAAGACAAAATACATGGAAATTTGGGGCCAGTTTTTTTTTTCCTTTTGGGGCCGAAATTTTGTCTTTTTTGCCCTGCCATACAATACAACATATTTTTGAACGAACTTTCACATGTACTTAGACCACATGCATGCATATTCATGTAAAAAAAGTTAAATCTTTTAAGCACTTGTTTTGGGGGGTTCAAAATAAAGTGCTCCGTTGCCCCCATGTTCTGAAAATCCGTTTTAATAGGAGGATGCGCTTATCTCTTTTTGGACTGCAACTCTAATAATTCGTTACTAGCTTACAAATTAGCTTCTTAACTCGATATATCATAATAGTGGAGTCTTCCTAATCAATGGTGGAGTTGGACACTGGTTTCCTACAGAGCATCTTGCTGGCCAGCCACTTAGTACTGTTCTGGCAAGTATATTACATAAATGAGTAACGTACCAAAATTGTTCCTCTGACTGTTTGAGCCTGCGCCTCTCGCATACTGTTGCAACTGAAGCATGCACTGCTGTCACATAGTTTACCACTCTCATTGGAGTTGCATGCTGTCTTGGGTGCATCAATTGACTGAGCTGTTTCACCTGTTTTATATTTGAACGAACATTAGCAGCCCTCAACTGTACAGGAGTGTGACAGCCATAATACTTCAGCTTATAATGTGCTTCTTACCTGGGGTCCATATAGAGAGTAGATACGGGCAAGGATCATCAGGCTCTCTTTGGTCATACTGCACACAACAAGGAAATATTTTTCATTATAACCTTATTTCACATTTAGACAGTATAAATTTCAATAATGACCGATGAACTCACTCCTTCCAGAAGTGGATGCGAGTCCGGCAGTTCATAGCTGCAGCCATGTAGAAAACAGAGAAGCCAAATAATGAGAACATTCCAATACAGATCCTGTGTAAATTTCTTTGCTGTACTAGCAATATAACAAAAGATACGAGGGTACTATAGTTATCATCAACGACACTGGTTTTGTGGAAGACAGGGACATACACTTGATGCTCTGTTCTTAGGCGACTAACATTCTTGAGCCTAGGAGTTGGGATAGATGCAGCTTCTGGAGTTATGGCAACCAAGGCACTTGACATATCAGCATCTTCCATTTCAATGTTATTGACTTGCATATAATTCTTGAGATTCTGTGCAAACTCCTCGAAATTAAGCTTGATTGTAGGAATTTCTTCAGGATCATCAAGAAAAATATCCTCTATGGCACTCTCTCTCATCTCTGCAGTCTCTGGTTCTGGTTCAGGACTTGCTGGCTCCTCAATGATTGGCTGGCGATTGTCCAGAATATGGTCATGGGCATTTGCATTCCAGTCAAGTTGATTTAAGCGCATAGAACTTATGTATGGCTGCTGGCAGCTCCCTGAAGCAATTGGGTTTCCTGACGTAACCAAACTCTTCTCTTCAGGTCCAGGAAGAGCAAGTCTAGCACTGTATCAAAAACAAACTTATTAGCAATGAACTTTTCCTATTGAAATTGGAATAGAAACAAACCTTTTAGCAAGCCATCCATTGGCACTTTATTTGTTCTATTGAAAGAACTCATAGTTTTGCTAAGTTTGTGAAATCTATTGGACCGGAATAAAATCTTTTCTAACAACCCAATTTTTTTTCCACCGAAACCAACTAACAATTTTTTTGCAGGGAAATATTATCAGTCGATGCCATCAAAAAAGTAGATGGTTAGCTTTTTATCCACGAGGGAGGTATTTTAGCTACAAATTAACACACTGCAATACACAGTTCCACAGGAAAATAGGTCCCACAAACATAATAGAAGTTCAAATACCAGAGTGCAAGATGCATAGTTGATTAGCCCGGTACAGTGTATATCAAAATGTGCATATATCTTGATAAATTACCTTGCAAATGCACTCGCAAAGTGCTTGCATTCAGCTCTCATTGGGCATGCATTGCAATTTGGCTTACTTTTTGTACAAAATACCTAACAGGGAAAAAAAGTAAAATAATTCAGTTACACACAGTAAGTCAGTTACATGTTGCTTTAATATATCTCATGTTTACCTTTCCAAACGTTATCATTTGATAGTGAAGCTCGTACCTGCACATAGTAAATTTTAACTATATACCTGCAGATAAAGACCTTTTCCAAAATAAGTAATTAACTGGGTTTCTAAGACTTACAATGTCCGTTGATCAAGCTTGCATAATCGAGGCCAGAGGTATTTCTGTATGTTCTCCAGCATCGGATACCTTCAAATTGGCATGATCAAACTCAGTAATTTGTGTATATACTAGTCAAACCAACCACAAGGATTGAGGGCACTTACAGCTCCAACAGATGCAACTGAAGAGACTCAGGTAGGGGTTGAAGTGGCACCCATCCCAGCCTCACGCAAATCCTACCAACGTTTGTGTCCACCTACATAATCAACTGATACTGATGAACCTCCAAAATTAAATAAATAATATTTAACAAAATTTGGAATGGGAGGACATACAGGGAAAGCCATATGATGGAGTGTCAAAAGACGCACACACTCTACACTTTTCAGTCCAAGACCTCTAATGCTTAAGAGGTACTCCCTGAAAGAGACACAACAAGAAGGTTATAATTTTTAAATGTCAAAACTGTTCAACAGAAGAAATTTATATGCATTTATAGCCCATTGCGCGATGCCGCATAATATAATATGCTGCAAATATTTATTTCAGTCAACCATGCAAACTTCCCGAGTGAACGGTCATACAAGAGAATTGGACAAAAACATTCATCTAAGGTTGAGGTCACATGGTCCACAACTTTTAGAATAACCCTTTTACATGTTGAAAAAACATTTTGAGGGCTCCCATCATCTCAAGACCCTATGAGTCCATCAATGATAACTTTTCAAATAACCAACACGTCTGCATGTATGCACTCAGTTATGACTTATGGCAGTGTTGAATTGGTCTTTTGATATGCATCCATATGTAACAAGAATGAAACACTACACAAGAAAGCAGTCAGTGAACTATTCGTTCCACCTCTAATTGAGTTTTTGTTCAGCATCTTGTATTTGTTCAAAGAAGAAAAGGAGCACCAGATACTACTTCCAGCCCAAAACAAAAATGACTAGTCTTTACTTTGCAGTTCCAAAATGCGACTTCGGCCATTAATGTGTAACAGGGTATGTTAATTAAAGTCTATAAAGCTACTTCTAATAAGAATATGACCATTAGTTTTCTTGTGATAGGTCTACATATTTGTAATAGTATATGTAGCTAAGTATAATAAAATTTGAGTGGGGAGCAGAATTACAGATCTGCACGAGAGACCCTACATTATTCTGATATGATCAAGCACCTCAGTCCAGATTATGTGCAGTTAAAGCCATTTATACATGATTGTCAAGGAGGCCCTTTTAAGAGTCACAGCTGAGTTGACAGGTTTAACTACAATTTAATCAGACCCATGTAGGTGGGATTTTGTTAAATCAGCTCCTCAACAAAGGTCGTCTATGTTTTTTTAAATTGTTTTTGTACAATCAGGATCCTCAACAAAAACAGGTCAAATTAGCATGTTGCAAAATGGCAGTGAAATAAATAACTGATGTGGACATTAGCATGTTGCATCAAACCAGCATTAGATGCATTGAGTGGCCAACAAGACACAGAAGACAAGGATGTTTTGGTGTTAGACAGCTTGAATTCAGAAAGTGAGTAAGAAACAGAATTAGGATAGAATGCTTAGGAAGAGTTCAGGAGGATTAAGAAAACATGGATTGTATCTACTAGGAGGTTTCCTAGTTAGAATACAACAGGTCAAACTAAGACTTAAGAGGTAGGACTACTACTTAGTATTGGCTTGTGTAACTTTTGAGGGAATCAAGCAAGAAAAGTCAATTTATTCTCTCCAAGTTGTTCTCTCTTTCAACCTATGTTAACCCAATCCTTAGCAGCATGTAAGTGTTGGATGAGTAACTTTTGAGGAAATCAAGCTAGAAGACTCGATCTATTATCTCAAAGTTATTCTCTCATCTCAACCTATGTCTACTCAATCGTTATCTTCAAAACAGTCGTTATCCCATTGTGGATGATGGTTCATAACAATAACACAAACCAGTACAGGTACAAATCTTAGCAATGAAACCTGGTTACAAAATCAACAGAGAACCCTGTATAACTTTGCCTCAAATAACAATGATGGAAGACAATGTATAGAACAAACAAGTACAATTATAAATTTTAGCTCAATATTTATTAATCTCCTCCCTTCGATCCATATTACTTGCCGCAGCTTTAGTACAACTTTAGTACCATATTACTTGTCGCAGCTTTAGTACAACTTTGTACTAAAGCTGCGACAAGTAATATGGATCGGAGAGAGTAGCTTACTTTGCTTTGTCTGGATCGACATATCGCAACCATTCAAGGTCAATGCTCCCATGGTCTCTCACCACCCGGTTTAGAAAATCCTACAATGGAAATTGCTAAAGATGAGTATACATGACCGAACCATGACCATTTCAACAAATAGGCAAGTCTAGATTGAATTGCCCACATGTCCATATGACTAGGGCTATACTGTACTTCATTTAGTAACTACTTTTTGGCATACTTACTTGTATTCGCTCTGAGAGCATGTTGTTCATTCCTCGCTCTCTAATTGCGTTAGATATTTCCTTCACATCTATTTGCCTTATTGTTTCCCAATCAAGTGCATCCTTTGCATTCTCACCTCTTTCTTCATTTCCTCGACTGGCAAGAACTTCTTTTCTTAAAATATCCCAATCATATGTTCTCTTTTTACCAGCCCTTGCCTTCTTTGCTTTTGATCTGTCAGCAGGAACTTCAGGTAAAGCCTTATTAGTATCTTTGGGTTTCTCTATCGAGTCTGAAGCAACCTTCTCTAGGAGTTCAGAATTTGCTTTTTCATTTTGATATAAGTTTGAGGAACAATGACTCCCATCCATGTTTGATGAAAGTCCAACATTGCCATACTGTTGGCTACATCCTGACTGACAATTTTCACCTCCAATTTGCTTTGCTCTGGCAGTACATTCCTCTTGCAGATTCAAAGTTTCATGCTGTTTCACAAATGCAGCTACAACATCATTTCTTTGAAGATTATTTTCACAGGACAATTGCTCCCTAGCAAATGACGCCGTCTCTGAACTTGATGGATGAAAATATTTATCCATAAATGTTGAAATCGAGTCAGCTCCTTGCGTCGCCATGGAAGGGAAAGGGATTTTGTCCTGACTTAAGGATCCATCTATACCGTATAGAAGGGCAGTTAAAGAATCAGTCGTTTGAGATCTATTTTCACTGTCAATTCCAGGAGAAGATAAAGAACAGTCATATCTGATCTCAGCTGGTGTGACCCTGGAATCATCTGTTCTATTAAGGCCAGTGTATACTGAGTGCTCTAAGTCACTGGAAAATGTTATATCTGGGAGATGAGCTCGGCCATTCTGGTGATAAGAGCCAGAAGCATGAAGAGGTTGAGTCTTGCTGTTAAGGTTATGTACTTCACTGGGGATTGACCCCCTGTTTGTACATTGTATTGGAACTCCATCATATTCCTTTTCATTAGGCTTGCTCTTTAGCTCTTGCATCTTCAGAAGTTCTGTGTATGTGGTTGAATTGCTTGTACCATTGGCCATATTTCTGCCAACAAAGTCTTCTGCTGTAAAATTTAGCAATGTGCTTGGGAACATATGATCAGTCATGTGAAACAGATAGTCAGGGGAACTTTGAGATGAAATAGCAGAGTTCTGTGATGAAACAACGTCCTCCAGTGCCCCATCTTCGACTTCAACAACGCTTTCAGTCCCCACAGCCGGTGTCTTGCCCTCATGCAGCCTAACCGGCAGTGTCCCATAAGAATTATAATAAACCCCTGCTGTACAGTCTACTCCATCTCCAGGAGAATTTCCAAACAACCCAGAACTGTTGCTTCCTTCCTTTTCTTCTGTTGTAACTAAGGAGCCTGTTGTGTTACTTGCCTCTTCAACAAGAATACCACCCGGCAATTTGACAGAATCACCAAACAATCCAGAACAACCAACGTTCTCTGATGCTGTGTGAAACATCCTATCTGCAGATATTTTAGAGACTTCTGGCTTTGCAGGAAATTTTGCAGCGAGAGCCATAAACGCAGAGCTACAAAACAGTAGAAGACAACAGTCAGACAAACAACATAATTTCAGAATGCTAGTCACAAACAGCTTCCAGTTCAAATAGGCTGCAATCTTTATTTCACCTGGAAAGATGGTCTGAAACATTCTGGGTGAGAAAAACACCCACTACTGAATCCACAACTGATCCTTTCCAGGGAGAGAAACGACGATCTCCTGCAAACAGATAGAGGTTATTCAAGAGTTAGGTACCTTTCTGCAAAACCTATAAGCCATCATCGCATCCAATACAGTGCAACCCAAACCATTAATGATCTGTGATCATCCCATTAGCGTGAAGTCGGAGTTCGAACATGAGACCCTATAAGGTTCTGGAATCCAATATGTGGAGTAACATATAGAAGGACCTGTCAGGAATAAAGATTTAAAATAGTAGCATTACCTTGAACTAGATGCATGCGAGCAATGAACGAATCAATACGTCCTCGGAATATTTTCCTTTCTTCTTCAAGCCATTTCTCTTTGTCCTTATCCATGCCTTCGGAACCATCAACCATATCTGGTTCCATTAATAACTTCCACATTAGAGCAGTTACTGGATCAAGGTTCACTTTGGCCCGAGCATATTTTCTTTTCCCTTTCCCCTCGTATGGAATAATTGCACCAAATTCTCCTTTGTAAGGGACAAGAGCACCATGCGGCTCAGCTGACCCAGTGTCATCTGATTTGTTTATGTCTAAGATTTTTATCTTTTGAATTATGAGATCCAAAGGATCCACTGGAGGTGCTATAGCTCCAGGAAAACTTTCTCCGCTTCGTTCCGTATTAATCCCTTTGGAACCAGGAGACACTCCCGCATGAGGTCCAGAGATAACAGAAATATCTTCATTTGGCCATGGATCAGTATGGCTACCTTTGGATGCAAGTTCTGCACCAACCACCTTTTGCTTCCTTGGACGACCTCTAGGCTTTGGATTCTCACCAGGTTTTATCTCTTTTCGGGGTCGTCCTGCTTTTCGCTTCTCACTGGGTTTAGCTACAGTAGTTTCTCCACAAACCTCCACTTGATGATCCTCATTTCTCAGAACATCAGTACCCGGTGATGAATTTCTTGGACTGGTAAGGGGCATAATAACTTCTCCAGAAGTCTCCAGTTGGAAATCAAACTTTTTCATAGTGTTGTTACCTGTTGATTGGCCTGTTGGAGTGACAGGAAACCTAGAAATTTCACCATTGATGCTTCTGACAAGCTCGTCGGAAGGACCAATGCAGAAACTATTCCGAGTATCATCCTGAGGGGCAGTGCTCTGATTATGCTGTTCAACAGGCAAATCTGACACTTCAATCGTGTTGCCTTCCCAAAACTGTGGTTGATGACTTCCAATTCTCGGACTACAGTTTTGACTTTGCAGGGTGTTTGGATTACTAGGCACCTGTGTAATTTTTTCTGTTATGTGTCTGAAATGTTTATCAGGTGCTTCAACAGAATCACTGCATGCAGTGCCATGGATAGCAGGTCTATAATGTTCTTCGATCATTTCCGGTCTTTTAACCATATTGTATCCTGATCCTCCAAAACTAATCATTCCTCGGGAAGCTCGTGATTTCTCACGGGCTATCAGTCTTTGAGCATCAGCTAGGGTAAACACATTAGAGTTGATAGCTGAAACCACATTTGTATTCCGATTGTTTGACAAATACATAGTTGGGGTGGATGTGTTGCCCACAGCTCCATTCAGGCATTTACTATAATTATCTGTTCTCATTCTTTTGTAGGTTTCAGGAAAATATGACCCCTGAGAGGGTGCAGCATGGCACGCATCTACAGATGCCCATCCATTCCTCTGCTGGTCAAGATTCATACCTAATGGAATATGGGCACCATTGGAAGCATTGTGTTCTCTGGTGTCCAGTGCATGCACATGTGACGAGCTGTGTGAACCATGAAGTCCAAGTGCACCACCTGTTTGCCTGTAAGGACTAGGACTGGTGGTAAACTTTAAGTAGTCACTTATTGTTCCAAGTCCATTCAAATTTTCCATTGCAGAATGCCCTTCAATTTGCTTGGGAGGTGGGATTGGGCTTTGTGTCGATCTGTAGCCATGACATATTTGGTTGGTTACCCCTCCTTCTCTTAAACAAGAATTAAGATTGAAGTTTTCCCTCGCTGCAACCCCTTCAAAACACTGAGCAGGTGTAACTGGATTTTCTGGCATTCTTTGACAATTAGGCATCTGTTTGCCCATATGTGTTTCTCTTACAGAAGCTTGTGATGATGAAAGCAAGTATTCGGTAAAATTAGTTGACATGCCCTGCATTAGAGTGATTGAACTGTTGAGATCAGGTAAATTTTTATCTGGCATGCCAGCACAGAGCTCTAGCAAAGGATTTGTTTGTAATGTTTCTGTTATTCCAGACTGAAAAAATTGCGCAGGCCCATCCAAAAAATTAGCATACTCATTCTGTATCTGATTCATCGAACTATTGAGGTCAAATAATACTCCTTTTGGCATATTATGTGCAGGCAAAAACTGTGCATTAGCCATCTGATTGGCTGAACTGTGAATTGATGTTTTCATATTATCTGCAGGCAATAGCTGTGTATCAGCCATCTGATTGGCTGAACTGTACATTGAACTGCTGGTAAAATCCAAATGGCATGTCAACTGGCTTTGGACATTTCTTTGACCGGTAGAAGGCATGGATGGTTGATAGTCCTTGGGATCACAAGATACCACTTGAGCTTGGGATCCAGGATGTGTGTTCTCTTGTGGAACTTCCCCCTCAAAGTTCAAAGACCGCTTAGCGGGTTTCAGGGCAGCTTTGCGATGTGACTCGGCAGTCTGTTCTGAGGGAGGTTGGCCTGCTGGCGCATTCTTACGGACATACTTTCTTTTACCAGATGGTTTTTCCTCCTTTGCCTTGGAAGGCTTTGGGGTTGCAGACTTAGGAGGCTTTGATGGTTTCAGGACCTTTGGCCTGTGCTTTTTCCTCTTAGCCTTCGGTGGTGGGGTCTTGTTCAAGTCAATACCTCCAGTCGGTTCAGCAACATTTTCATTGTCTATAATTGTCCCGGCATCATTTCTAGTGACTTCAATTGGCCCAGCAGCACTTGTAATGCCAAACGAATGAGCAGACTCGTCCTCCAACACTGCAACTGCAGTATTTCTAGTCTGCATCTCTATGGAAGTGTCCAACTGAGAAGACATAATACCTGAGAAATAAAGATCGGCTGCGCTCTGCGATTGAGGAAGCCATTGTCCAAAGCCCTGCATATTTCCTCAGTCTACTTAATCTCCCTGGCATACACAAATAGCCCGTGTGCCATGTGTTGTTGTGTAATTTCTTGTCACTCGTCAGGAACAGGAGGATTTGATCAGGCAGGGCCCTCCATCTGGTCTCCCAGTCTCCAGCTGCAAAATATCAAGGCACGATGCATCAACCTCCAGTACAAACAGCCAGTGAAACAACTGTCATATATACACAACCAAGACGGTGTATTTAGCTAAAATATATCACTATTACTAAAAGCAAGGAGCCAATTATCACCTTACCAGTGGCCAGCATAAACTCCTTGGACACTTAGATCAAAACAACAAAATGAAAAGGAACAAAATAAAGTATGCACTGGAGTAACCATAAGTACTTCTGCGAAGCTCCTTTACACATACTATCTCAAATATCCGCATTTGTCCTTTTCTGCCAAAGCATTGGCGTACTTAAACTATCCTGGTGCAAGAAAAAACATGGGCACTCAGGTGCCCCCACCACTGCCCGTGGATGGCTAAATCACTTGTCACTTTACACCCATGTAAGCAACAATTTCCAAATCCATCTAAACAAGCCAAAAAAGTAATTGCGTGATCGCTCATCACACCCAACCGCCCCCTGTGGAACTCTGTCGGCGTAGTTTTGTGGCCATGGTCCTCTCCGAAAATTCAACATTTCGACCCCCTGAACTATAATATCCAATCAATCAAAAACAAACTTTGACATGCTGAACTACAAATCAGGTTGAGCAACGTTAAATTTTTAGCTCGAGCAATACCAAATTTTATCACATCCAAGTTCTGATTCCCTCAACCACAATTTTCGATCCAACAAAACGATATTTCAACACCTAATGAACAAACAGACTCTCCACTTGATTAATCACAGATTTGTACTAGAACCCTGGGGGAAACGCTCAAAAGTCAGATCTGGGAAGCCCGAGACGATACCTCCCGCTTGCAGCTAAGGGGAGGGAGGCGCCGGTGCCAGGCCAGGAGACGACCCCTCCAACCCTAGCTGCGTCCGCGCGACCACGGCCTCGGCAGAGAGAACGGGCGGCGCGAGCAAGCGAGGTCAAGGGCGGCGGCGGCGAGGACGGCCGGCCCGCCGGCGAGGCGGATCGGGAGCTCGCGCGGGGAGGGGGGGTGAGTAGGATCGAGTGAGGGGAGGGTCTTGGGGGCGAAGAATCGAGCGAATCGAGTGGGGGAAGGCAGCACTGACTCGGTCGAGTGTTGGATTGTTCGTTTTTTGGGAAATGGGGAGAGGGGACAAATGGTGTTAGGTTGTGAGAGAGAGAAGAGCAGTGAAGGGGGGAAGATTGTTGTGAGGATGACACCGCGTGATTGACCACGAGGGGGGCGGATCCCCTGCGGCTTTTAAATAAGGAACCTGGCATGTGCTTCCTCAACAAGACTGTGTTTCCGTAGCAGTGAGTTACTTTTGAGATTTCGTACCCAGAAATGGTGAAAGTTATTTATTTTCATACTTTAGCCACACATGATCAGGTGTCCCTATCGGGTCATCGGGGCGGGTGTACTAGTTGCCGCGGACGCGCGTACTTTTCAAACATAAAGTTTTAATATTATTTTCCGCGCGTCTCAACGGTCGACTCCATTGCTGATTATTCGACCGTTGAAACTAGCGGGTAAAGCTTCTGGCTTTATCATTTCAAATGAGTTGAGTTTTTATTAAGAATGTCATATGATATGTTGTTTATTTTAATTTTGTTTTTGTCGATTCTCATTAGTAGAAGTTGATGCAACTAGACCAACGATGAGATGGTTTCTGTTGTTAATAGGTTTTCGTCTTCTTTGTTATCTTACATGCGAAGATTGGTCGTCGTTGTATATACAATCTTACGACTTGATTTTCTTTTGTATTCCCTTTATAAAGAAGAGTGTTAGTGATCTAAACGCTCTTATATTTCTTTGCAGAGGGAGTACTTCTCTAAATTCAATTTAAATACATCATTGGATCATCCACTTTAATCTTCTATTCTTAACAAATTGCCGATACCCCCTCCCCCTCCTTCCATGTCTCCACATCGCCCTTCGCTCTCTCTCCATCTCTTTGTCATGTCCTTTTGTCCCTCCTTTCTTGCTCCCATGTCTCGTTGGTGTTCCCCTCTCATTCACCCTTCTACACTTCGTCGCTTCTTCACTTAGTGCGCCAAGGGGCATCGATCACCACATGTATATGGTTGCATTTATGAGCCCAAATGTGGTCAATGGTGCTAAGCAGTGGCAAAATCGCCATCAATCAAGTGGCGACGTCGACGTGTGATGTAGTGGGGGTTTTTGTCCACCCATATGTTCCGGTGCTTGGCCGAGTTTTTGGTGTTTTGTTGTGCTTAATTTGTGTATGTGTAGTGTTTGGTTGTGAGAAATAGAAGATTGTTGTGAGAATGACACCGACGATTGACCATGAGGGAAGAGGATCATGCGCGTCTGTAAATAAGGAAGATATATATGCTTCTTTAGCAATTTGTGTTTCCCCATAGATGTTAGTTACTTTTGAGATATTGCACAGAAACATGGTGGAAGTTATTTTTCATGTTACTTTATCCACATCCAATCTGATGTCCCTCTCGAGCTACAGGTCAAATGTACTAGTTATCCCGCGCACACCTTCCTTTCAAACATAATATTTTAGTATTACTTTTTGCCTGTCATTGAGACGACCAAACATAAGTTTGAAATTTACTTTTTACACTTCTCAAGGACAACTTTGTAATTGATTATTCGACCGTTGAAGTCAGACGGTAAAGCTTCTAGCTTATTCCAAAGGAGTTCAACTTCTATTAATCACATCATGTTTGAATTTTTAATTGTTTTATTTGTCGGTTCATCACTAGAGGTTGATGTGACAATGAAACTACACAAATAACACACAATATGTCTATTTTTATTAGCAAAATTTTCATTCCAGAGGCATGCCCTTTTTTATCTTGTATGCAAAAACTGGTACTGATATATATATATAGAGAGAGAGAGAGACACACACACACACATCATTATAGAAAAATGCATCCATTTATAGTTTTATGAATTGATTTCATGTGTACTTGTCTAAATTCAATTTAAATACAATATTTGGATCATCCACCTCAATCTTTTTTTTGTATGAAATCGGCTATACTCCCCCTTCACCCTTGGTCTCTGTGTCACCCTTCACCCCCTCCACCTCTTTATCTTCTCCCTTTGTCCCTTCTCTCTTTGTCTCCCCCCTTTCTTGTCGTTGGTCCCCTCTCTTTCCTCCTCCCACACTTTATTGCTTATTCATTGAGGGTGCTAAGGGGGATTGACTGTCACTGATGCCTAGTGTTTCATGTATGTGCCACAATGTGGTGGACGATGGTCAGGAGTGGCAAAAATCGCCACCGGACATGTGGTAGATCGGCTTGTGATGTAGTGGGGTGGTTGTCATCCTATATGTTGTGGTTCATACATGAGCTTTTGGTGTTTTTATACTTCCTTTGTGTATGTGTGGTGTTAGGTCGTGAGAAAGAGAAGATTGTTGTGAGGATGAGACCGGTGTTTGACCGTGGAGGAAAAGGATCTTGTGCATCTTTAAATAAGAAACCAGATATTGCTTTTAGCTACAACTGATGTTCTTCACCAATGGATCTAGCTCTACCATACCGTATGGGCCGCGCGCGAGCCACCACCAAGTTGTCTTCTTCTTGTGGTCATGAGGCGGCCGCGGATCGGAGTGGCGGTGGACACCGGACGAGAGGGGGAGAACCCTATAGGTGGAGATGAGTAGTAGCGATTACCGCTGGTAGCGCGGGCATATTCCAACAAACGAGAAGAGGTTCCTGGCCATATATGCACGTTGAGGAAAAAGGGCCAAATACTACCACACGTTGTCCTCGCCTCTGCCGCAGGCTGATGAGCTCAAGTCATTGTAAGAGCTCCTAGGTGGGTGAGTTATATTGTTTTTTAATTTAATGGTTCCCGTAACAGTGAGTTACTTTTGAGATTGTGTAGACAAATGTGGCGGAAGTTATTTATCATGTTACTTTAGGCACACCTAATCTATCTCTGCCGAGCTATCAAATTTACTACCACCTCCGTCTTGGTGAATAAACCATTCGCGTAGTTCTAGGTCGACGATTTAACTATCTAAATATGTATTATATGTGACAAAAATATATATTTAGAAACTACATTCGTGTAGAAATCTAGTGATATACTTTTCATGTCATATAACACATATTTAATTCCTCAAATCGATGACCTAAAACTACACGAATGACTTATTCACCTAGACGAAGGTAGTAGTTGTTGTTCACATGTGTCCTTTTCAACCATGATAATAATATTTTTCAACCGTTGCATCGATGAACTCCATTCAGGGGCTTGGCAAAGGACGAAGAAAATAAGGTCAGGCGAACTCTAAAGAAAAAAGAAGTATGATACAAACCCGAAGTAGTTCATACATGTATTTTCAGATGACACTGAATAGAATTACCAGATACGATCCACAAAATGAAAATGCTGAATAACTCAAAATATGTTATCAGATGTGCAATTCAAACATGAAAATACCACTAGAATCACTAGATTGTCAAGCCATTTTACAATATTGTCTAAACTCAATCAACATCACAAATTTACAACATGCACACATGTAGAAATTTTAGAAACTTATACCTTCTATTTTTGTCTTTGCTAACCACTTCTCCTTCCAGTCCAGCCCCTATCTTTTATATTCGCCCATAATGTAACACCGCCGCACCATCCCCTTGGAAAACGTCGTTGTGCCGCCATGCGTCAGCGTCCCTGCCGCGTGGCCCATATCATGTGTGGTGTGTGCCACTGTCGCGCTTCAATTTTCATCCTCCACCGACACCGTTGACACATTTTAGGTTTTGTGCAGTTGTGCGATGCCTAGCTGGTTGACTCGATCCTTCGTTTCATTTCGCGTGCATTCGCTAGAAGTCATGGCCACCACCCAGCGTGCGTACGGGTAAAGGTCTGAATAACGTAGATGAAATGCTATTCGACGGCCAGCACTATGCTAATATCCTTTTATCTTTTCCCAGCTATGCAAGTACACACCTCAAGAAAAAACTATGCAAGTACGCATTGACGTACACAACCAGCCGTGAATGTGGTTTGGTGCATTACCTGTATACATTTTTAGACAAAATTTAAGGTAGGGTGGCTGCCCTCCTTGCCCTATGGGGTCCTCCGCCGGTGACTCCATTCTCGATTACTCGGCCATTCAAACCAGGAGGCTTTGTTTACGGTGTATCATTTCAACTTAGTTCAAATTTTACTAACCACATCATATGATGTGTATTTTTCAGTGGTTTATTTATCGGTGCTCATTAGTGGAGTTTGATGTGACAATGAAACTAGACAAACGTTGTGTGTTATTTTTATTTTGTTAGCAAAAAAATTCATTCCGTATGAAAGCCTACTTTTTGGTCTTATATCAAAAGATTGGTAGTTTATGTATATGTATACCAGTACAGATAATGCATCCATGTACAATCCTACGTCTTGATTTCATTTGAACTTCACAAAATTTAGTTTGAATGCAACATTTAGATCTTATAGTTTCATGTTTTATTCTTATCAAATCACCGATACTCCTCCCCCTAATATTCCCATCGCCCTTCGCCCCACCCCCTATTTGCCCCCTTTATCCCTCCTCTCCCTCCCCTCTCATTCCCATTGATGATCCCATCTCTTTCCTCCTCCCACACCTCATTGCTTATTCACTAAGATGCAAAGTGGCACGACGGTCACCGCTATCTAGGGTTGCATTATGTGCCTAGTGTGATGGATGTAGAGAGTAGTGGCAAAATCACCATCAATCGTGTGGCGGCATCACCCTATGTTGCGGAATCGCAGGGAGGGGGGCCACCTATATGTCGTCTCCTCCCTGATTTTGTGGTGTTTTTGTGCTTGTTTTGTGTATGCATTGTATGGACTAAAGGACCATGCACTATGGAACGAGCTATACATGATGTCGTGCTTATGAGCTCATCTCTTATTTTCCTATGTTGAAGGAAAAGGTTGTATTTTTAAAATCCAATGTGTAAGTGTGGTGTGTTTATTTAAGTTCAAAATAAATTCATGAAGGACATATATTCTGAATTCACACTTTTGAGGTGATTTCTCCATATGGTTTTACATGTCTAGCTAGTACAAACGTTGTTCCACTATGTAGTGGTACTATCCTATCTAAGTTGTGATATTTAGCATATCAAATCTCACACTAAGGTATATCAGTCATTGCTACCAAACATGAGTAATATGTGGGTGGGTAGATGAAGTACGACAGTGCTATTTTGTTGATCTGAGCTCTCAAGAAAATTTACATCTTTTTTTCTTGTGGCATATATTTGTTTCGCGGGAAGATCTTTTGATCTATTCATCAATTTGTCATGTCAGTACAAAGAACACTATAAGTAATACGATTTCGCACTTGTACGGGTACAATATTAACTTTTTCTTTTAGTTGGGCACTTCTTGGAATTCTAAGTGCACCACTTATATTATGTTTTGTTTGTTTGCCGGGATCCAATGCTTCATATAACTATTACACTTTTTTTGGGTGGTGGATAGAACTAATACACATAGAGTCTATACACGTAAGGGCATTCTACGCCACACAATTCAGGAAGCAAATAAACTCATGAATATTGTTGGGAAACAAATAATTCACCAATGATTACAAAGATTTGCATGAATGTGGAAGGAGATAGTGGCGCCAATTAATGTTAGCTATATTTTCTAGTAGTATAGCACTGTACTCTTGTTATTTTTAGCACGAAAGTGTGGCCCATGATAATTACGGCTCTCATGAACAAATGTTGACCTGTCATGCCAAAAAAAGACATATATGTGGGCTCTCTCATGTGTTATGCCATGGTTTTCTTTTTAGAATGTGTCATGGCAGATAAGTTTGAACTAATTTTGTTACATAAATTAAAAGATTTTTGAGTCACACATGCCATACGTAGTGTTTTCAGAAAATTATACTTATATGACAAGATTATTGTTTGTATCACGCGTCTATATATGAATTGTATTACGCCATTGTGTATCACCGTATGTACCGTATGGATCTCTTTTGGTTGTGTATCATGTATTTTTCCCTTAATCCTAAAATATTTAGTAGTGTCATGCAACACTGGATAACCGTCACGGGTACAGATCTTTACAATTACTAAGCTCCCTAGGAATAGAGTCCTAGGGGAACTTCAATTTTGTCCTTAAAGTGGATCCTGCCTATAAGGGTCTGGTCAGGTCGTGGGCCGTGGATGAATTTTAAACAATGTTCATAAACTTAAAAAATGTTCGTGAATATAAAAATATATGCATGAATTCAAAAAATGGTTGATGGTGTCCTCCATAGGGGGGTGCTAACCACGTCGGCCGCTGAGCATGGGATGGGCCAAAGACCCCCAATGTACCAACCAGTGGTCCCCACCTATCAGGCCCCACGATGTACTGAAGATATAATCCTCCGAAGACTTGGCGTCTACTCCAAGACCAAATGAGATCCTTGACATGTTTGTCCCCTGATGTAACCGACATAGGTCTAACCCTTGGTACCCCGGGTTCCTATATAAGCCGAGGGATTTTAGACCATATAAGTAGATTCATTCACATAAGATAGCGAGGTAGATCCACATGTACTTTGTACCCCTTTGATACGTCTCCATCGTATCTACTTTTCCAAACATTTTTGCTCTTGTTTTGGCCTCTAATTTGCATAATTTGAATGAAACTAACCCGGATTGACGTTGTTTTCAGCAGAACTACCATGATGTTGTTTTTGTGCAGAAATAAAAGTTCTCGGAATCGGACGAAACTTTGTGGAATTTTTTATTGAATAAATAAAAAATACTGGAACAAAGATCCACCAAAAGGGGGACCATCAGTTGCTCACAAGGCAATAGGGCGCGCCTACCCCATAGGGCGTGAAGGAATATGCTCTGGAGGCAATAATAAAGTTGTTATTTTATATTTTCTTATTCATGATAAATGTTTATTATTCATGCTAGAATTGTATTGATCGGAAACCTTAATACATGTGTAAATACATAAACAAACACCGTCCCTATTGAGCCTCTACTAGACTAGCTCGTTGATCAAAGATGGTTAAGGTTTCCTAACCATTGACATGAGTTGTCATTTGATAACGGGATCACATCATTAGGAGAATGATGTGATGGACAAGACCCATCCGTTAGCTTAGCATAATGATCATTCAGTTTTATTACTATTGCTTTCTTCATGTCAAATACATATTCCTTCGATTATGAGATTATGCAAGTCCTGGATACCGGAGAAATGCCTTGTATGCTATCAAACATCAGAACGTAACTGGGTGATTATAAAGATGCTCTACATGTATCTCCAAAGGTGTTTGTTGAGTTGGCATGGATCGAGATTATGATTTGTCACTCGGGGTATCAAAGAGGTATCTCTGGGCCCTCTCGGTAATACACATCATAAGCTTGCAAGCAAACGACTAAGGAGTTAGTCACGAGGTGATGTATCACGGAACGAGTAAAGAGACTTGTCGGTAACGAGATTGAACTAGGTATGAAGATACCAACAATCGAATCTCGGGCAAGTAACATACCGTTGGACAAAGGGAATTACGTATGTTGTTATAACTGTTCGTCCGATAAAGATCTTCGTAGAATATGTGGGATCCAATATGGGCATCCAGGTTCCGCTATTGGTTATTGATCAGAGAGGTATCTCGGTCATGTCTACATAGTTCTCGAACCCTTTGGGTCCGCACGCTTAACATTCGATGACGATATAATATTATATGAGTTATGTGATTTGGTGACCGAATGTTGTTCGGAGTCCCAGATGAGATCGCGTACATGACGAGGAGTCTCGAAATGGTCAAGAGGTAAAGATTGATATATAGGACGATGGTATTCAGACATCGAAGTGTTTCAGAGGGTCCCGGGTACATATCGGGTCACCGGAAGGGGTTTCGGGCACCCCCGGCAAAAGATATGGGCCTAATGGGCCAAGAGGGGAAACACATGAGCCACAAGGGGCTGGTGCACCCCCATATGGGCCAAACCATAGGAGAAGGAAAGAGGGGAAGGGATAAGGAAAGGGGAGGGATTCGGCCTCTCCCTTCCTTCCCTCCTCCCTCCCCTTTCCTTCCTCCTCAGATAGATAAGGAGGGGGGCGCCGACCATGGAGAGACCCCAAGTAGGATTTGGCCTACTTGGGCGCCTCCTTGCCTGCCTTCCTCCCCTCTCCCTCCCACCTATATATATATATATATGTGGGGGCACCCCTAGCACACACTAGACAATTGTTAGCCGTGTGCGGCGCCCCCCTCACCGTTTACTCCCACTCGTAGTTTCGTAGTGCTTAGGAGAAGCCCTGCGAGGATCACTTCACCATCACCGTCACCACGTCGTCGTGCTGATGGAACTCATCTACTACCTCGACGTCTTGCTGGATCAAGAAGGTGAGGGACGCACCGAGCTGAACATGTGTAGAATGCGGAGGTGTCGTGCGTTCGGTACTTGATCGGTTGAAGCACGAAGAAGTTTGACTACATCAACCGCGTTAAGAAATGCTTCCTCTTACGGTCTACGGGGATACGTAGACACACTCTCCCCCTCGTTGTTATACATCTCCATGGATAGATCATTGCGTGTGCGTAGAATTTTTTTTGTTTTCCATGCAACGTTTCCCAACAATGGTATCAGAGTCAGGTCTATGCGTAGATGATATGCATGAGTAGAACACAAAGAGTTGTGGGCGGTGATATTCATTCTGCTTACCACCAATGTCTTATTTTGATTCGGCGGTATTGTGGGATGAAGCGGCACGGACCAACCTTACATGTCCACGCACATGAGACCGGTTCCACCGACAGACATGCAACTAGTTTTGCATAAAGGTGGTTGGCGGGTGTCTGTTTCTCCTACTTTAGTTGAATCGAATTTGACTGCGACCGGTCCTTGAAGAAGGTTAAAACAGCAAACTTGACGAAACAACGTTGTGGTTTTTTGCGTAGGTAAGAACGGTTCTTGCTAGAAGCCCGTAGCAGCCACGTAAAAACTTGCAAGAACAAAGTAGAGGACGACTAACTTATTTTTGCAGGGTATGTTATGATGTGATATGGTCAAGACGTGATGTTATAAACGTTATTGTATGATATGATCATGTTTTGTAAGATATCTGACAACCGGCAGGAACCTTACGGTTGTCTCTTTATTGTATGAAATGCAAACGCCATGTAATTCCTTTACTTTATCACTATGCGTTAGCGATAGTTGTAGAAGCAATAGTTGGCGAGACGACCATGACACTACGATGAAGATCAAGGTGTTGAGCCGATGACGATGGAGATCATGACAATGCTTTGGAGATGAAGATCAAAAGCACAAGATGATAGCCATATCATGTCACATATTTTGATTGCATGTGATGTTTATCTTTTATGCATCTTATTTTTCTTAGAACGGCGGTAGCATTATAAGATGATCCCTTCACTTAATTTCAAGATAAAAGTGTTCTCCTTGAGTATGCACCATTGCTACAGTTCGTCGTTTCTAGACACCACATGATGATCGGGTGTGATAGACTCTATGTTCACATACAACGGGTGTAAGAAAATTTTGCACATGCAGAATACCTGGGTTAAACTTGACGAGCCTAGCATGTACATACATGGTCTTGGAGCACTGGAGACCGAAAGGTCAAACGTGAGTCATATAGTAGATATGATCAACATAGAGATGTTCACCATTGATGACTACTCCATATCACGTGATGATCGGACATGGTTTAGTTGATTTGGATCACGTATCATTTAGATGACTTGAGGATGTCTATCTGAGTGGGAGTTCTTAAGTAATTTGATTAACTGAACTTAATTTATCATGAACTTAGTCTTGATAGTTTTGCATACCTATGTTGTAGATCAATAGCTCGCGATATAGCTCCTATATATTTTTGATATATTCCTATAACAAACTAAGTTGAAAGATGATAGTAGCAATGATGCCGACTGGGTCCATGATCTGAGCATTATCCTCATTGCTGCACAGAAGAATTATGTCCTTGATGCACGCTAGGTGACAGACCTACTGCAGTAGCAGATGCAGACGTTATGAACGTTTGGCAAGCTCGATATGACGACTACTTAATAGTTTAGTGCGCCATGCTTTATGGATTAGAACCGGGACTTCAAAAACGTTTTGAACGCCACAGAGCATATGTGATGTTCCAAGAGCTGAAATTAGTATTTTAGACTCATGCCCACGTCGAGAGGTATGAGACCTCTGACAAGTACTTTGCCTACAAGATGGAGGAGAATAGCTCAACCAGTGAGCATGTGCTCAGAATTTCTGGGTACTACAATCGCTTGAATCAAGTGGGAGTTAATCTTCCAGATAAGATAGTGATTGACAAAGTTCTCTAGTCACTATCACAAAGCTACTAGAACTTCATGATGAACTATAATATGCAAGGGATGACGAAAATGATTCCCGAGCTCTTCGCGATGCTGAAATCGGTGATGGTATAAATCAAGAAAGAGCATCAAGTGTTGATGGTTAACAAGACCACTAGTTTCAAAAAAGGGCAAGGGAAAGAGAGGGAACTTCAAGAAGAATGGCAAGCAAGTTGCCGCTCCCATGAAGAAGCCCAAAGCTGGACCCAAGCCTGAAACTGAGTGCATCTACTGCAAAGGAAATGGTCACTGGAAACAGAACTACCCCAAATACTTGGCGGATAAGAAGGATGGCAAAGTGAACAAAGATATATTTGATATACATGTTATTGATGTGTACCTTACTAGTATTAATAGTAGCCCATGGGTATTTGATACCGATTCAGTTGGTAAGATTAGTAACTTGAAACAAGAGTTGCAGAATAAACATAGACTAGTTAAGGGCGAGGTGACGATGTGTGTTCGAAGTGATTCCAAGGTTGGTACGATCACCATCGCACACTCCCTCTACCTTCAGGATTAGTGTTGAACCTAATTAAATGTTATTTGGTGTTTGCGTGAGCATGAATGTGATTTGATTATGTTTATTGCAATACGGTTATTCATTTAAGTCAAAAAATAATTATTGTTCTATTTACATGAATAAAACCTTCTATGGTCATACACCCAATGTGAATGGTTTATTGAATCTCGATCGTAGTGATACACATATTCATAATATTGATGCCAAAAGATGCAAAGTTAATAATGATAGTGCAACATACTTCTGGCACTGCCGTTTAGGTCATATTGGTGTAAAGCACATGAAGAAACTCCATGCAAATGAGCTTTTGGAATCACTTGACTATGAATCATTTGATACTTGTGAACCATGCCTCATGAGCAAGATGACTAAAACTCCGTTCTCCGGAACAGTGGAGCGAGCCAATGACTTATTGGAAATAATACATACCGATGTATGCGTCTGATGAGTGTCGAGGCATGCGGCGGGTATCGTTATTTTCTGACCTTCACAGATGATTTAAGCAGATATGGGTATATCTACTTAATGAAACACAAGTCTGAAACATTTGAAAAGTTCAAAGAAATTCAGAGTGAAGTGGAGAATCATCGTAATAATAAAATAAAGTTTCTACGATCTGATCGTGGAGGCGAATATTTGAGTTATGAGTTTGGCCTTCATTTAAAACAATGTGGAATAGTTTCACAACTCACGCCACCTGGAATACCATAGCGTAATGGTGTGTCCGAACGTTGTAACCGTACTTTATTGGATATGGTGCGTTCTATGATATCTCTTACCGATTTACCACTATCGTTTTGGGGTTATGCATTAGAGACAGCTGCATTCACGTTAAATAGGGCACCGTCTAAATCCGTTGAGACGACACCGTATGAACTGTGGTTTGGCAAGAAACCTAAGCTGTCGTTTCTTAAATTTAGGGGTTGCGACACTTATGTCAAAAGGCTTCAGCCTGATAAGCTCGAACCCAAATCGGAGAAGTGTGTCTTCATAGGATACCCTAAGGAAACAATTGGGACACCTTCTACCACAGATCCGAAGGCAAGATCTTTGTTACCAAGAATGGAACCTTTCTAGAGAAGGAGTTTCTCTTGAAAGAAGTGAGTGGGAGGAAAGTAGAACTTGATGAGGTAATCGTACCTTCTCTCGAATTGGGAAGTAGCACATCAGAGAAATCTGTTCCCGTGATGCCTACACCAACTAGAGAGGAATCAAATGATAATGATCATGAAACTTCATATCAAGTTGCTACTAAACCTCGTAGGTCAACCAGAGCACGATCCGCACCAGAGTGGTGCGGTAATCCTGTTTTGGAAGTCATGTTATTAGACCAAGGCGAACATACGAACTATGAAGAAGCTATGATGAGCCCAAATTCCGACATATGGCTTGAGGCCATGAAATCTAAGATAGGATCCATGTATGAGAACAAAGTGTGGACTTCGGTGGACTTGCCTGTTGATAGGCAAGCCATTGAGAATAAATGGATCTTCAAGAAGAAGACTGACGCTGATAGTAATGTCACTATCTACAAAGCTCGACTTATCGCAAAAGGTTTTCGACAAGTTCAAGGAGTTGACTACGATGAAACTTTCTCACCCGTAGCGATGCTTAAGTCTGTCCGAATCATGTTAGCAATTGCCACATTTTATGATTATGAAATCTGGCAAATGCACATCAAAACTGCATACCTTAATGGATATCTTAAAGAAGAGTTGTATATGATGCAACCAGAAGGTTTTGTCAATCCTAAAGGTGCTTACAAAGTGTGCAAACTCCAGCGATCCATCTATGGACTAGTGCAAGCATCTCGGAGTTGGAATATACGCTTTGATGAGGTGATCAAAGCATATGGTTTTATACAGACTTATGGTGAAGCCTGTATTTACAAGAAAGTGAGTGGGAGCTCTGTAGCATTTCTGATATTATATATGGATGACATATTGTTGATTGGAAATGATATAGAATTTTTGGATAGCATAAAAGGATACTTGAATAAGAATTTTTCAATGAAAAACCTCGGTGAAGCTGCTTATATATTGGGCATCAAGATCTATAGGGATAGATCGAGACGCTTAATAGGACTTTCACAAAGCACATACCTTGACAAAGTTTTGAAGAAGTTCAAAATGGATTAGTCAAAGAAAGGGTTCTTGCCTATGTAACAAGGTGTGAAGCTGAGTTAGACTGAAAACCCGACCACGGCAGAATATATAGAGAGAATGAAAGTCATTCCCTGTGCCTCAGTCATGGGTTCTATAAAGTATGCCATGCTGTGTACCAGACCTATTGTGTGCCTTGCCATGGGTTTGGCAAGGAGGTACAAGAGTGATCCAAGAGTGAATCACTAGACAACGGTCAAAATTATCCTTAGAGGACTAAGGAAATATTTCTCGGTCATGGAGGTGATAAAGAGTTCGTCATAAAGGGTTACATCGATGCAAGCTTTAACAGTGATTCAGATGACACTGAGTCTCAATCTGGATACATATTGAAAGTGGGAGCAATTAGCTAGAGTAGCTCCATGCAGAGCATTGTAGACATAGAAACTTGCAAAATACATACGGATCTGAATGTTGCAGACCCATTGACTAAACCTCTCTCACAAGCAAAACATGATCATACCTTAGTACTCTTTGGGTATTAATAACATGGCGATGTGAACTAGATTTTTGACTCTAGTAAACTCTTTGGGTGTTAGTCACATAGCGATGTGAACTATAGATGTTAATCACATGGCGGTGTGAACTAGATTATTGACTCTAGTGCAAGTGGGAGACTGGAGGAAATATGCCCTAGAGGCAATAATAAAGTTGTTATTTTATATTTCCTTATTCATGATAAAGGTTTATTATTCATTCTAGAATTGTATTGATCGGAAACCTTAATACATGTGTGAATACATAAACAAACACCGTGTCCCTAGTGAGCCTCTACTAGACTAGCTCATTGATCAAAGATGGTTAAGATTTCCTAACCACTAACATGAGTTGTCATTTGATAATGGGATGACATCATTAGGAGAATGATGTGATGGACAAGACCCATCCGTTAGCTTAGCATAATGATCGTTCAGTTTTATTGCTATTGCTTTCTTCATGTCAAATACATATTCCTTCGATTAAGAGATTATTCAACTCCCGAATACCGGAGGAATGCCTTGTGTGCTATCAAACATCACAAGGTAACTGGGTGATTATAAAGATGATCTACAGGTATCTCCGAAGGTGTTTGTTGAGTTGGCATAGATCGAGATTAGGATTTGTCACTCCGAGTATCAGAGAGGTATCTCTGGGCCCTCTCGATAATACACATCATAAGCTTGCAATTAAACGACTAAGGAGTTATTCACGAGGTGATGTATTACGGAATGAGTAAAGAGACTTGTCGGTAACGAGATTGAACTAGGTATGAAGATACCAACGATCGAATCTCGGGCAAGTAACATACCGTTGGACAAAGGGAATTACGTATGTTGTCATAACGGTTCAACCGATAAAGATCTTCATAGAATATGTAGGAGCCAATATGGGCATCCAAGTTCTGCTATTGGTTATTGACTGGAGAGGTGTCTCGGTCATGTCTACATAGTTCTCGAACCCGTAGGGTCCGCACGCTTAACATTCGATGATGATATAGTATTATATGACTTATGTGATTTGGTGACCGAATGTTGTTCAGAGTCCCGGATGAGATGACGGACATGACAAGGAGTATCGAAATGGTTGAGAGGTAAATATTGATATATAGGACGATGGTGTTCGGACACTGGAAGTGTTTCGGAGGGTACCGGGTACATATCGGGTCACCGGAAGGGGTTCCGGGCACCCCCGACAAAAGATATGGGCCTAATGGGCCAAGAGGGGAAACACACCAGCCACCAGGGGCTGGTGCGCCCCCCATATGGGCCGAACTAGAGGATAAGGAAAGAGGGGAAGGGAGAAGGAAAGAGGGAAGGGAGAAGGAAAGGGGAGGGATTTGTCTCAAAAAAATGAAAGGGGAGGGATTCGGCCTCCCCCTTCCTCCCCTCCTCCCTCCTCTTTCCTCCCCCCTCCGACAGATAAGGAAGGGGAGGGCACCGGCCATGGGGAGACCCCAAGTAGGATTCGGCCTACTTGGGCGCCTCCTTGGCTGCCTCCCCTCTCCCTCCCACCTATATATATATATATATATGGGGGGGGCACCCCTAGCACACACTAGACAATTGTTAGCCGTGTGCGGCTCCCCCCCTCCACCGTTTACTCCCACGGTCATAGTTCCATAGTGCTTAGGTGAAGCCCTGCGAGGATCACTTCACCATCACTGTCACCATGCCGTCGTGTTGACGAAACTCATCTACTACCTCGACATCTTGCTGGATGATACGTCTCCAACGCATCTATAATTTATGAAGTATTCATGCTATTATTTTATCATTCTTGGATGTTTTACAACCATTTTATAGCAACTTTATATCATTTTTTTGGGACTAACTTATTGACCCAGTGCCAGTTGCTATTTTTTGCTTGTTTTTTACATTGCAGGAAATCAATATCAAACGAAGTCCAAACACCGCGAAACTTTTTGTGGATTTTTTATGGACCAGAAGACATCCAGTGGGCCAGAGCAGCACCTGGGGGGGGGGGTGCCCCGAGGGGGCACAACCCACCAGTGCGCGCCTAGGTGGGTTGTGCCCACCTCGGTGGCCTCCCATACCCCCTCTTCACCCTATAAATCGTCAAATATTCCAAAAACCCTCGGGGTAAACCTAGATCAGTAGTTCTGCCGCCGCAAGGCTCTATAGCCAGCGAAAACCAATCTAGACTCGTTCCGGCACTCTGCCAGAGGGGGAAATCATCACCGGTGGCCATCTTCATCATCCCGGCGACCACCATGATGAGGAGGGAGTAGTCCATCCTCGGGGCTGAGGGTTTGTACCGGTAGCTATGTGTTTAATCTCTATCTCTCGTGTTCTTGAGATGTCACGATCTTGATGTATCGCGGGCTTTGTTAATATAGTCGAATCATATGGTGTTTCCCCCCCTCGATCTTGTTGTGATGAATTGAGTTTTTCCCTTTGAGATTTCGTTGTTATCGGATTGAATACTTTTATGGATTTGAGAACACTTGATATATGTCTTGCAATTGAATACTCGTGGTGACAATGGGGTATCATATTGATTCACTTGATATATGTTTTGGCACTCAACTCGCGGATTTCCAAGGTGACATTGGGGTAATCTATGCATAGGGGTTGATGCACGTTCTTGTCTTTGTTTCTCCGGTAGAAATCTTGGGGCACTCTTTGAAGTTCTTTGTGTTGGATTGAATATTATGAATCTAAATTTGCTTTGGTGTTATTTTAGTACGAACTCTTGGTTAGATTGACCGGAAATAATAGCTTCGTGTTCTTTTAGTACGAACTCTAGGATAGATTGATCGGAAAGAATAGCTTTGAGGTGGTTTCGTACCCTACAAACAATTCCATCTTATGTTCTCCACTAGATAGGAACTTTGGAGTGATTCTTCGTTGCAAGTTGAGGGACAGTTATATGATCCAATTATATTAGCACTATTGAGAGATTGCACTAGTGAAAGTACGAACCCTAGGCCTCATTTTCAAGCATTGCAATACCGTTTTTGTGCCCGTTTACTATTTGCTACCTTGCTGTTTTTATTTATTCAGATTATAAAAATATATTTCTACCATCCATATTACACTTTTATCATCATCTCTTCGTCGAACTAGTGCACATATACAATGTGCCATTGTATTAGGTGTGTTGGGGACACAAGAGACTTCTTGTATTTGGTTGCAGGGTTGTTTGAGAGAGACCATCTTCATCCTACACCTCTCACGGATTGATAAACCTTAGGTCATCCACTTGAGGGAAAACTGCTACTGTCCTACAGAACTCTGCGCTTGGAGGCCCAACACGTGTCTACAGGAATAAAGTTGCGTAGTAGACATCACTAGATCAAGAAGGCGAGGGATGTCACCGAGCTAAACATGTGCAGAAAACAGAGGTGCCGTGCGTTTGGTACTTGATCGGTTGAAGCACGAAGAAGTTAGACTACATCTACCGCGTTAAGAAACGCTTCCGCTTAGGGTCTACGAGGGTACGTAGACACACTCTCCCCCTCGTTGCTATACATCTCCATGGATAGATCATTGTGTGTGCGTAGAATTTTTTTTGTTTTCCATGCAACGTTTCCCAACATGGCGTGCCATGATGCCTTGTGGGGACCAAGAGGCTCCGTCTGATCTAATTCCAACTCTATAAATTCTGTCTTCCCGAGAAAAAAGTCAGAGAAGAAGTTTCATCGCATTTTAAGATATGAAGCCACCACCACCTCTTGTTCTTCATCGAGAGGGTTGTTCTGGAGTCCGTTCGCAACTCCAGAGAGGGGGATTGGTGATAACCCACAAGTATAGGGGATCGCAACAGCTTTCGAGGGTAGAGTATTCAACCCAAAATTATTGATTCGACACAAGGGGAGCCAAAGAATATTCTCAAGTATTAGCAGCTGAGTTGTCAATTCAACCACACCTGGAAACTTAGTATCTGCAGCAAAGTGTTTAGTAGCAAAGTAATATGATAGTGATGGTAACGGTAACAAAAGAGTAATGAAAGCAAAGTAATATTTTTGGTATTATGTAGTGATTGTAACAATAGCAACGAGAAAGCAAATAAGCGTAAACCAGTATATGGAAAGCTCGTAGGCATCAGATCAGTGATGGATAATTATGCCGGATGTGGTTCATCGTGTAACAGTCATAACATAGGGTGACACAGAACTAGCTCCAATTCGTCAATGTAATGTAGGCATGTATTCCGAATATAGTCATACGTGCTTATGGAAAAGAACTTGCATGACATCTTTTGTCCTACCCTCCCGTGGCAGCGGGGTCCTAGTGGAAACTAAGGGATATTAAGGCCTCCTTTTAATAGAGAACCGGAACAAAGCATTAGCACATAGTGAATACATGAACTCCTCAAACTACGGTCATCACCGGTAAGTACCCCGGTTATTGTCACTTCGGGGTTAACGGATCATACCACATAATAGGTGACTATAGACTTGCAAGATAGGATCAAGAACTCTCATATATTGATGAAAACATAATAGGTTCAGATCTGAAATCATGGCACTAGGGCCCTAGTGACAAACATTAAGCATAGCAAAGTCATAGCAACATCAATCTCAGAACATAGTGGATACTAGGGATCAAACCCTAACAAAACTAACTCGATTACATGATAAATCTCATCCAACCCATCACCGTCCAGCAAGCCTACGATGGAATTACTCACGCACGGCGGTGAGCATCATGAAATTGGTGATGGAGGATGGTTGATGATGACAACGGAGACGGATCCCCCTTTCCGGAGCCCCGAACGGACTCCAGATCAGCCCTCCCGAGAGGTTTTAGGGCTTGGCGGCGGCTCCGTATCGTAAAATGCGATGATTTCTTCTCTCCTATTTTTTCTCCCCGAAAGCAGTTATATAGAGTTGGAGTTGGAGTCAGGAGGTCTCCAGGGGGCCCATGAGGAAGGGGGGCGCCCCCCACCCTCGTGGCAAGGGTGTGGGCCCCCTGGTCTTCATCTTTGGCGAGGATTTATTATTATTTATTGTAAGATATTCCGTGGAGTTTCAGGTCATTCCGAGAACTTTTGTTTTCTGCACATAAAACAACATCATGGCAATTCTGCTGAAAACAACGTCAGTCCGGGTTAGTTCCATTCAAATCATACAAGTTAGAGTCCAAAACAAGGGCAAAAGTGTTTGGAAAAGTAGATACGACGGAGACGTATCAACTCGCCCAAGCTTAAACCCTTGCTTGTCCTCAAGCAATTCAGTTGACAAACTGAAAGAAATAAAGAAAAACTTTTACAAACCCTGTTTGCTCTTGTTGTTATAAATATGTCAAGCTAGCATTCAAGTTTTCAGCAAAGATTATAACTAACCATATTTGCAATAATTCTCAGGTCTCATGATTACCCATATCAATAGCATATTCAACTAGCAAGCCATAATAATAAATCTCGGATGACAACACTTTATCAAAACAATCATAATATCTTATAACAAGATGGTATCTCGCTAGCCCTTTCTGAGACCGCAAAACATAAATGCAGAGCACCTTTTGTCAGGACCCCGATTCCAAGTCACATCGATCTAGCCGGTAACACTTCATATCACATTGCGGCCTCACGCACGGTATCCCCACGGGTGTCGCCTTACCATGGCCCGGGACCGTTTGCGCCTTTTGGCTCACGTATATGATAGTGTCGCTAGCATCCATATGACAGAGAACCCGGGCTGACATGGCTAGTCATGAACCTAAAGCGGCACAGACCTATGGAGACAGGCATACATGAATCACATCGAGCATGTCGGTCATCAGCATGTGAATCCGGGCTGTAGCACTGGGCTAACAGGACTCCGGGGAACCCGGGCTGTAGCAGGCTAGGCAGGACTCCGGATGTCACCGCGTGACATTTCCCCGAAGGGACAGACATAGGAACGAAGTGAAACACATGCCAGCCAGTCAAGTGTCCTGAGCAGTAGTGCTGGACTAGCAGGACTCCGGTGAACCGGGCTGTAGCGGACTACTGTGGCTCGAGGAGCACTAGACTACATTTCCCCATAAGAAAGGCTGCCAAGGATAAACAACTAGATTGTCGGATCCCACACATACCAAGCATTTCAATCATATACACAATATGCTTGATATGTGCAAATACAACATGGCATCACAACAAAACTCTACAACTCAAGTACTTTATTTAAAGGCTCCAGAGAGCCATACATAACATGTTCATACAGGTAGGGGTCACATGACCCGACACTCAAGTCATACAAGCATACAAGCACATGCGGAAGCAAATAGTCTGAGTACAAACACTAGAAAGCAAGAAGGCTTCTCGAAGCCTGTCTATCTACATAGGGCCCTCCATGGCCAGGGTCACCACCTGGGTGGCAAGTCACTCATCGACATCGAGATCTACATAAAACCCATCGGAGGGGGCGGTGTTGTTGTCTGAAAACAGTAATTAAGCAAACATGAGTACAAAGGTACTCAGCAAGTCTTACATCAGAACCTACCATACATGATCATTCTCAAGAAGGTGGTGGGGTTATTGCAGCAAGCCAACTTTGACTCTTGGCTAAGCTATCCTACGGAACTCCACTAGTAAAATAGTTTTTGCACACGAGTCCACTACTCACCAACACAATACTCCACCGGGGATCCTCCCTCGTCATCCTACGAGAGGGCCATCCTCGGTACTCACACTTATCTTGAGTCTTTTAGTAGTATCCATTAACTTGTCTATGAAATGTATAGGCAGCCAAGTAGTCCTTTACCGCGGACGCGGCTATTCGAATAGTTTTATACCCTGCAGGGGTGTACTTCTTCACACATGTTTCCGCCACTTAGCGTCTGCACATGACATGTGCTTGGCCGACTTCAAGCAAAAACCAACGTGGGTGTAGACCATGACCTGACTAACCGCACAAGTCTCTAGTCCAGGTTTATCGCCTATTCAGGTTCCATCTGCAAGGAAATCCGGCCGGGGTGTCCTCAACGGCCCCAAACGATGTGTGCAGGGTTCCCGAGACACCAAACGGGCGACTCGGTACACCGTGCCATGGTGTATCTACCGCATCATAGCCCACCCCTAGGGTCAGTGCTACGCACGGCCGCCAACACATAACCTACAAACACCAGAAACTAGTTCCAACTCCTGGACAGAGGACGAGATGGGTCAGTAAGTCGAGCGGGGTCATATTTCAGGGCCCAATGTGTGGTAGTAACTGAATCTTAAATCACGCATACAGATCTCAGTTCTTATGGACGGCCTCAATGAAACAACCCACCATGTACTCCTACATGGCCTCTCATCGATACCTTTACCAAAACATGTTCAACACATCCCTCACATTACCGACATAATCATTTCACTCTAGCCCATCACCCAGATGAACCAGACCTGACACAACCCTAAGCATAGCAGGCATAGCAAGGTAGGAATCACATACATGGCTCAATCAACCCCTACACATGCTAGTGGGTTTCATCTAGTTACTGTGGCAATGACAGGTCATGCAGAGGATAAGGGTTCAACTACCGTAGCACACAGCAGTTTGAATCGCGTTGTCTTAATGCAGTAAACAAGAGCAGAAGCGAGAACATGGGTTTGTATCGGAATGATCAATGGGTTGCTTGCCTGATGTAGTGGTAGTAGAGTAGTGCCCTTCAGACGGATACTCGGGGTTATCCTCGGAGGCAGAACCTACCATGAAAGACACACCGACATAATCAACACATGACAATATGCAACAATATGATGCATGCTATGACATGGCAAAATGAATGTGTCTTGGCCTAATGCAAGCTAAAACAGAAAGGAATGAACTCATTTGAATCAAAGATTCAAATGTTAGTTCATTTAACATAGACTTATTAGTGCATTATCTTATTTTGCTTAAACAGCAAGGTTAACTTGTTTTGTCATGCATGAAACCATTACAGATGGATAGATTGAATTTTTCTGATCATTTTTCATATATAAATTGTTTGATTTGGAGCTATGGTTGATTTTCTATGATTTTTAGAAGTTTTGGCTATTTTCTAGAATTTCCTATTAAAGAATAAATCCAGAAAAGGATTTACTGCATCAGCCTGACGTCAGTGTGACGTCAGCGGTCAACTGGCCGGTCCAGGTCAAACCTGACCAGTGGGTCCCATCTGTCAGTGTCAACTAAATAACTAAATTTAGTTAGTGTTAAACTAATACTAACCTAGTTTAATTAGTGGTCTCGGGCCCACACGTCAGTGAGTCAGGGGAAAATCAAACTGGGGTCAACCCGGGTCAAACTCGCCGGAGTTGACCCAGGGCTCGTCCCCGGCAAGGCCAGGGACGGCGGAGGGGTGCGGGTTTCTTCCTCCGGCGACCAAATGGCCGGCGGAGGGCATCTAAGTGACGCGGGCACTCGTCCGCATCGAGTGGTATGGGTGGTTGGGCCTGGGGTGGCCGGAGTCGTCGCCGGCGTCAACCTTGGCGGTCGTCGGGGCTTGGGTGAGGTCGGGGTCGTCGTTGTGATGGTTGTGGTGGCTCAAGCGGGGCACGTACGTGCTCTACGCGGCGCGGGGAGGAAGCTGGGTACGACGGCCGGACCATTAGATGGCCGGAGACTCGTCGGCGGCGAGCACAGGTGGCGGTGCGTGCAGGCGAACTCGAGGTGGCGCGTACGGTGCACGAGAGCTAGAACGGAGAGGGGGAGAAGCGTCAGTAGCTCACTGCGGTTGCAGGGGAGCAAATGGCGAGCTCGGGGAAGAGCTGGAGCGAGCGGGGCGGCGAGGGGGATCTCCGGCGACCGAGGTTGAAGACGAGCTCGGTGCAGCGTCTCCGGGGCGAGCGAGCGCTCGGGGATGGGTCGAGGCGAAGTGGTGGACGACAGCGGAACTTCTTGGCACGGTGAGGCAACGAGTGGATGGCGGTGGCTGCGGTGGTGCTTGTCAGCGGCGACGGCTGCGCCCTGCTTCAGGGGAGAGAGCGAGAGAGGCGAGACAGGGGGAGAGTGGAGCGGTCGAGGGGTCCAGGGGTCTGCGTGGCACTCGTAGACGCGTCCGGGGCGTCGGTGGAAGCAGGAGGTGGCTGGCGTGTGGCTGCGGGCGCCGGCCACGCGCCTCGCGTCCTCCTGGCGAGAGGAGGAGGATGACTAGCGCGACAGGTAAGTCTCTGTTCTCTCTCTCTTTTTCTGTTTTTCATTTATTCTATTATTTCTGTAACTTCAGGGCTTTATTAAAAATGCCAGGGCATTTCCAAAAATCATAAAATTAATCATGGCTACTGCTTAGAATATATCCAACAACAAACATTTTATTTTATGATTATTTGAGCATTTAAAATATTTGATAACATTTAAATGCCCAAATGCAAATACTATAAGAATTAATCCAATGACCTTAAGATGTCCTAGAAAAATGTGCACCATTTTTGTCAAAGGTTTTAACCCAAAACAAAAAGGGTGGGCTTTTTAGAAGGGCATTTCAGGTTCATTGAAAAAGTTTTTACTAAACCCTAGTTGTTCCAGGGGGGTGCTGGGGGTTCTGTCATCCCCATTTCAGTTTTCTGGGAATTTAAACATGATGCAACACTCTAATGCTTGAACTAGCTAGGGTGTGACACCTTTAAAGATCAAGGACTGACTAGACATTGTAATTCATGGTAAAAGAGATCCAATCATAGTCACACCCAATGTAAACTAACAATAATGAATGCAAATGGCAGCGGTGCTCTACAACTGGTGCTTTTTAATAAGAGGGTGATGACTCAACATAAAAGTAAATAGATAGGCCCTTCACAAAGGGAAGCGGGGATTTGTAGAGGTGGCAGAGCTCGGTTTTGAAATAGAGGTAAATAACATTTTGAGCGGTTTACTTTCATTGTCAACATAACAACCAAGAGATGGCGATATCTTCCATGGTACACACATTATAGGCAGTTCCCAAACAGAATGGTAAAGTTTATACTCCCCCTCCACCAACAAACATCAATCCATGGCTTGCTCGAAACAACGAGTGACTCCAACATACATCAGGTCCCAGGGGGAGTTTTGTTTTGCAATTATTTTGATTTAGTTTGCATAAAGCATGGGACTGGGCATCCCGGTGACCAGCCATTTCCTCGTGAGTGAGGAGCGGAGTCCACTCCTCTTGAGAATAACCTGCCTAGCATGGAAGATACAGACATCCCTAGTTGATACATGAGCTATTCGAGCATACAAAACATGATGATTATTTGAAGGTTTAGAGTTTGGCACATACAAATTTACTTGGAACGGCAGGTAGATACCGCATATAGGAAGGTATAGTGGACTCATCTGGAATAACTTTGGGGTTTAAGGGATTGGATGCACAAGCAGTATTCCCACTTAGTACAAGTGAAGGCTAGCAAAAGACTGGGAAGCGACCAACTAGAGAGCGACAACAGCCATGTACATGCATTAAAATTAATAAACATTGGATGCAAGCATGAGTAGGATATAATCCACCATGAACATAAATATCGTGAAGGCTATGTTGATTTGTTTCAACTACATGTGTGAACATGTGCCAAGTCAAGTCACTTAAATCATTCAGAGGAGGATACCACCCTATCATACCACATCATAACCATTTTAATAGCATGTTGGCACGCAAGGTAAACCATTAAAACTCATAGCTAATCAAGCATGGCACAAGCAACTATGATCTCTAATTGTCACTGCAAACATGTTTATTCATAACAAGCTGAATCAAGAACGATGAACTCATCATATTTACAAAAACTGTAGCGACCAGACCTCAAACAGTCTGATCTCTGTGCTCCGGTGTCATCCCTGGATCAGTAATGCTGACACCACACAATAGTCAGAGGATTTATAACAGAGTAGTAATCACACACTTATTACATCGAGTGTCTCAATAGAGAACTAATTACAATAAATATGGCTTAAGGCCATCTAATAACGATAACATCGGAAGGCTTGGAAGATAAGTGAGTCCATCAACTCCAACGGCATCACTGAGTATAGAACCACGACCTAAAAACTCCTTAATCGTCGTCTAAAAAGTCTGCAACATTAACGTTGCAGCCCGAAACGGGTCAGCACATGGAATATGCTGGCAAGGTAACACATAGAGAGTAATGGAATGAAACTTCTATACTATATGCATATTTGGCTGTTGGAAAGCTCTATGGTTACAGTTTTGCGTAAAGCCAATTTTTCCCTACAACAAAGGAGTAAATTTTATTTACTATCATGGTAGTTGTTAAACATTGAGAATGGTTAACCGCATCCTCAATCCCAATTAAAGTAATCATCATTAAACAAAACCTAACAAACTTAATTTAGAGTAACATGTTGAGATTCACATGATAATCCAAGTACTAGATACTCAAAAAGTCCATAACCGGGTACACGACTAATCATGATTAGTTTATTACACTCTACAGAGGTTTGCGCACTTTTCCCCACAAGACTCGATCGCCTCTGTTTGGTTTCTCGCACTAAATGGTGTTTGACAAGACGGATGACCGAGACATAGTCTTTCAGAAGCACTAGCACCTTACGATGGATAACAATCCTGCTGTCTTCTGATGCTCTGCCTTTACTCTCTAACACACATCACAAACTGCTACATACTCCGCAATATCCTTCTTCATTCCGGTCCACCAGAAAATATCCTTCAAATCCAAATACATATTGGTATTTCCTGGGTGAATCGAATATGGTGAATCGTGTGCCTCTTGCAGAATCAACTTCCTGATCTCCGGGTCATTGGGCACATAAACACGGTCTTCAAACCATAGGGTGTCGTGCTCATCCTCACGAAATCCTTTAGCCTTTCCTTTGCTTATTTTCTCCTTTATAGAGGCAATCTCCTTGTCAGTCTTCTGAGCTTCTCTGATTCTATCCATCAAAGTTGACTGAATCTCCAATGCTGCTACATAGCCTCTCGGAACTATTTCCAAACATAACTCTCGAAGATTTTTGGATAACTCCCTTGGTATTTCTCCCGTCATTAATGTATTAACATTGCTCTTATGGCTCAATGCGTCAGCTACTACATTAGCCTTTCCGGGATGGTAATGCAATCTCATATCATAATCCTTGATGAGCTCCAACCATCTTCTTTGTCTGAGGTTTAACTCCTTCTGCGTGAAAATGTACTTCAAACTCTTATGATCCGTGTACACCTTGCAATGGTTTCCAATGAGGAAATGTCTCCATGTTTAAACGGATAGAGGGTTTCGAGACGAAACTCCAGGCGCTTGAATCGTCTGATTCCGATAAACGAGCGAAAAGTTATACTAAAACGAAAATCGGATCAGAAATCACGATCAGAAAATAATCGCGGAAAATCCGAGAAAAAGGAAAACGACGAACAGATTAACGAATGAACGTTCGTTAACCGGATCTAAATGACGAATACGTTCGTTAAAACGAACGAACGAGCGAATGCTCGCTATTTAACCTAAACCGAGAAAAAAATAAAACCGATCTAAAATAAAAAAAACGAAAACTAAAAAAAACCGGGAAAAAAACGGTGGCACGGATTTCGAGGCGACCTCGGGCGGCGGGTCGGCGAGGCGGCGGCGACGGGCGGTGGCGGGGCGGCGAGCAGCGGCTCGGGCGGGGCTGGGGCTGGGGCGGCTCGGGGCTAGGGTTTCGGCCCGGTGGTGGGCCGGCTTATAAAGGCTAGTCGGGCCGGAGTCCCGGTCGGACACGGCCTGTAGATCGGTGCGATTTTTTTAAAAATAATTACGCACAGAAGAAAAATAAAAAGAAATACTAAACGGACTCCCAAAATCCCAAAATAAATTTTCCCGGGCTTCTAAAATCAAGCCGCACAAGGTGAACATTTATTTGGGGCCTAAATGCAATTTTGAAAAACGCACATTTTTCCTAAATTCAAATAAAATAACGAAAAACTCCGAAACAAAATCTTATTTGATTTTATTATTAAATCCTCAATATTTCTTTATTTTGGGAAAGTCATTTTATTCCCTCTCTCATATTTTTGTAACAGAAATAATTGATGATAAAATAATTAAAATCAAATGATCCTATTCTCAAAATTTGAGAAAACTCAAATATGAAAATAACGAAATCCCCAACTCTCTCTGTGGGTCCTTGAGTTGCGTAGAATTTCTAGGAGCAAAACCAATAGCAAATAATATATGATATGCATTGATGATCTAATGTATAACATTCCAAATTGAAAATTTGGGATGTTACAAACCTACCCCCCTTAAGATGAATCTCGCCCTCGAGATTCGGGTTGGCTAGAAAATAGGTGAGGGTGGTCTTTGAGCAACTCTTCCTCTCATTCCCAGGTGGCTTCATCCTCCGTGTGGTTGCTCCACTGAACTTTGCAAAACTTGATAACCTTGCTGCGAGTGGCTCGGCTGGCAAACTCGAGAATCTTAATTGGTTTCTCCTCATAGGTCAAATTGTTATCCAACTGAATTGCTTCCAATGGCACTGGGTGTAACGCCCTCGATGCGGTTATAGCTCCCACGTGTCGAGGCACGACTTAGAGACATAACCGCATTGAAAGCAATGTCGCAAGTCAGGCAATCATTACAACATCCCATGTAATACATAATAAAAGGGGGAGATAACATAGTTGGCTTACACTCGCCACGTCACATCAGAGTACATAAATAACATCCATCAAACAAACACTCATGGCCCGACTACGGCGCCAAAATGGAAAAGAACCCAACATGCGACAAGGCCCTGAATCGAACCCCAACTAGGCACCACTACTGATCATCGGGAAAGGAAACATAATAACGCTGAGAGTCCTCGTCGAACTCCCACTTGAGCTCGTACTCGTCACCTGGAGCGGAATCACCTGGACCTGCATCTGGAATTATAGTATCTGTGAGCCACAGGGACTCAGCAATCTCGCACCCTCGCGATCAAAACTATTTAAGCTTATAGGAAGGATAAGGCAAGTATGTGGAGCTGCAGCAAGCGACTAGCATATGTGGTGGCTAACTTATCCGCAAAAGAGAGCGAGAAGAGGAGGCAAGGCGCGAGCGAGAAACTAGAGGAACAACCTGCGCAAGCATAACTCCAACTCCGTGTCCACTTCCCGGACTCCGCCGAGAAGAGGCCATCACGGTAACACACACAGTTGGTTCATTTTAAATTAATTAAGGTTCAGTTATCTACAACCGGACATTAACAAATTCCCATCTGCCCATAACCGCGGGCACGGCTTTCGAAAGTTCAATCCCTGCAGGGGGTCCCAACTTAGCCCATGACAAGCTCTCACGGTCAACGAAGGAATAGACCTCCACCTGAGTCACACCGATCAGACTCGGTAACCCGGTACAACAAGACAATTCGACAGGTTAAAACAAGACCAGCAACACCGCCCGAATGTGCCGACAAATCCCGATAGGAGCTGCACATATCTCTTTCTCAGGGCACACTCAGATGATACATCCTACGAGTAAAACCAACCCTCAAGTTGCCCCGAGGTGGCCCCGCAGTCTACTCGGTCGGACCAACACTCAGAGGGAGCACTGGCCCGTGGGGGGGCTAAAAATAAGATGACCCTTGGGTCTGCAGAACCCAAAGGAAAGAAAATGGTAGGTGGCAAATGGTAAAACCAAGGTTGGGCATTGCTGGAAAAGCTTTAATCGAGGCGAAATATCAAGGGGTTCCCATTATAACCCAACCGCGTAAGGAACGCAACATCCGGGAACATAACACCGATATGACAGAAACTAGGGCGGCAAGAGTGGAACAAAACACTAGGCGAGTGGCCGAGACTTCCACCCTTTACCAAGTATATAGATGCATTAAGATAACATAGTAATATAGTGATATCCCAACAAGTAAATAAATGTTCCAACAAGGAACGGCTCCAATCTTCACCTGCAACTAACAACGCTATAAGAAGGGCTGAGCAAAGCGGTAACATAGCCAATCAACGGTTTGCTAGGACAATGGCAGGTTAGAGGTTCAATCATGCAATTGGGAGGCTGACAAGCAAGTGGTAGGCATCGTAGCAGTGGCAAAGCAAAAGAGCGATCAAACTAGCATAGCAAAGATAGTAGTGATTTCGAGGGTATGATCATCTTGCCTGCACAGTCGTCAGAGTTGACTGGATCCTCACAAGCAAACTCAACGGGCTCCTCGGTAGCGAACTCGTCTCCCGGCTCTACCCAACAAGACAAACAAGCAACAAGGATACAATCAACCACGTGCAAGACCAAGCAATATGATGAAATGATGATATGCTATGCGGGATGCGATGCGGGATGCAAAATGCAAGATATGACAGGAAATGCATGAACCTGGCCTCAACTTGGAATTCCAAGGGTGCCACTGGATATAGGGGCTGAAATCGCTTGAAAACGATATAAAGATCATTGGAATCGGAGTTACGGTTTGGAAATGGCGAGCGATTTACGAAACGAACCGATCTGCAATATACAGCAAGTAGGCTCCTAAATGCAACGAAAAGAACATGCTACAGCCACCAAACATGAAAACAAAATACATGGAAGTGATGTACACAAGATGGTTAACAAAACACTAGCACTGAGCCATAGGCAAATTCATCCATTAAGAGGTTCAAACAAGCATGGCAAAAATGAATATGCAAAACAGATTCCAGACTTGGTGAAATTAACACTAGCCTGAAATTTCAGATCACGAAGCCCTCTTCGGAGCAGCAAAACAACATGATAGATGACCTGAACATGACAAGTAAGAACATGGAATGGAGCTACTCAACAAGCTTGCATGCCTGCAGGTCGACTCTAGAGGATCCCCGGGTACCGAGCTCGAATTCGCCCTATAGTGAGTCGTATTACAATTAGTTTTCAGACTTAGTGAAAACTGAGACATGCTGAAATATAACCCACGAAGGCATGTAAACGAGGTCGATGCACTCACTACGGTGCAAGTCATGGCAAGGAAAGCATATAACCAGCAAGAAGGCACAATATGCTAGCTACACATGGCAAGAACAAAGGCATAGCATGCATGGATCACTAACGGTAGCATCGGCAAAATCGCAAACAAGTTGACGATCTGCCCAGGTTAACAACGAAGCAAAAGTTGAGCTCGATTGAGTCAACCTAGAGCACTTCATATATGCAAACAAAGACATGGATGGATAGAGCATAACATAAATATCAAAACTCCCTTACTGATCTTCCTCAAAAGAGGCACGGATCACTAGGAAACAAGCTGGACATATAGCATCATGAACTAAAATATCCCAGACTTAGTGAAAATCACTAAGTCCCTGGAATCAGCAATCTCAGGTACCTCTCTTCGCAAGCTTGCACAAGACAACACACACATCCTAAAAATGCATGGGTGGCACCTCTGGAAAGAAGACAAAATGCTTAACAATTCATCCCAAAGGGGCACAGGCATATCATGCACGGATTAAACATGGCAAAAATGACAAAAGTGCATGATGAACTAACGGATCTGCAATTTTACTCACGAAGCCTCCTTCTAACAGCATTTTGGGCAACAAGATGACCTCAAATTCAAATGATGCAATGGAATGAAATGATGTACATGTCGAGACAAAGATTTTGATATATCATACGCCCAAAACGGAGCTACGGTTGCGGAGATATAAGCAGTCAAAGTTGCATAAAATAATTAGACGGGGGAGGGGAAAGTCAACCCCTAGGGTTTCAAAATTCCAGATCTGAGATCCAGATCGAGGCATGGGAACCGAGGCGGTCGGGGTACTGTAGCTCGCCGGAGTCGGAGCTCGCCGGAGACGCGGGCCGCCGGTCGGGGAGGAGGTTGCCGGGGGCGGCGCCGGCGTGGAGGCGGGCGGCGCGGTGCGGCGCCGGGGACGGCGAGGCGGCGGCGGGCGGCTCGGACGAGGAGGCGTGCGCCGGCGGCGGAGTTGCTGCGCGGCGGCGGCGGCTGCTCCGGCCGCCGGAGCCGGAAGGGGCGGCGGCGCTGGAGGCGGGGAGGCGCGGGGCGCCTGGGCCCGGGAGGCGGCGCGCGGGCCAGGCGGGCCGGCGGCGATGCGGTCCCGCCCTGGGGACAGGTGGCGGGCGCTGGGTGGCTGGCGGCGGTGGGCGGACGTTGTCCGGTCGGATCCGGACACGTCCGTCGGTGGGGGGGGGGGGGATCTGTTTTTTTTTTCGAGGAGGACGGGGAGGAATCTGAGATTAGGAATGGGGGGGGGTGTATATATAGGCATAAGTGGACTAGGAGAGTCCAAATGAGGTGCGGTTTTCGCCCACGCGATCGTGATCGAACGCTCTAGGACATGGAGCAGAGTTTGGTGGGTTTTGGGACAAATTTGGGGGGTGTTGGGCTGCAACACACACGAGGCCTTTTCGGTCCCTCGGTTAACCGTTGGAGTATCAAACGAAGTCCAAATGATACGAAACTTGACAGGCGGTCTACCGGTAGTAAACCAAGGCCGCATGGCAAGTCTCGGTCCAATCCGGAAATGTTTAATCCCCACACACGAAAGAACGCTAGAAAAGGCCACCGGAGGAGAACGAAGCGCCGGAATGCAAAACGGACAACGGGGAAAATGCTCGAATGCATGAGATGAACATGTATGCAAATGCAATGCACGTGATGACATGATAAGAGATGCACGAAAAAGAAAAACAACACATGGAGACAAAGACCCGAACCCGAGAAATAAATATAACTTAATGCCGGAAACGGCAAGAGTTGTATACAAATATGGAAAGTATATCTGGGGCGTTACACTGTGTCTCTCAAGGGTATGTCAGCCATCTCCGCGTGGCACTTCTTCAACTGAGAAACGTGGAACACATCATGAACTCCTGACAATCCTTCGGGCAATTCCAACTTGTAGGCCACTTCTCCCATACGTTCCAATACTCGGTATGGTCCTACAAATCGTGGTGCTAACTTTCCCTTAACACCAAAACGCTTTGTTTCCCGAAGTGGAGATACTCGAAGATAAACTCGGTCTCCGACTTCGTAAACTGTCTCCTTGCGTTTAGAATCTGCGTAGCTCTTCTGCCTGGACTGGGCTATCTTGAGCCTATCGCGAATCAATTTCACCTTCTGTTCAGACTCTTTAATCAAATCAGGCCCAAACAACTGGCGGTCTCCAACTTCGTCCCACGACAACGGTGTCCTGCATCTCCTTCCGTACAAAGCTTCGAAAGGGGCCATCTTTAAACTGGTTTGGTAACTATTGTTGTAAGAGAACTCTGCATATGGCAAATTGTTGTCCCAACTAGATCCATAATCTAGCGCAGAAGCTCTCAGCATATCCTCCAAAATCTGATTGACTCTCTCGGTCTACCCATCTTTCTGTGGATGAAAAGCTGTGCTGAACTCTAGTCTGGTACCCAAAGTTTCATGCAACTGCTTCCAGAACTTTGAGGTAAACTGGGTTCCTCCATCTGATACGATACTCCTCGGAACTCCATGCAGACATACGATCGTGGTCAGGTATATCTTTGCCAACTTAGCACTGGTGTAAGTGGTCTTTACTAGGATGAAATGAGCTACTTTCGTCAACCGATCGACTACAAACCAAATCGAGTCATAGCCTGAACGAGTCCTGGGTAATCCCGTGATAAAATCCATGCCTAACTTATCCCACTTCCATTCGGGTATCGGCAATGGTTGTAACAATCCTGCTGTCTTCTGATGCTCTGCCTTTACTCTCTAACACACATCACAAACTGCTACATACTCCGCAATATCCTTCTTCATTTCGGTCCACCAGAAAATATCCTTCAAATCCAAATACATTTTGGTATTTCCTGGGTGAATCGAATATGGTGAATCGTGTGCCTCTTGCAGAATCAAGTTCCTGATCTCCGGGTCATTGGGCACATAAACACGGTCTTCAAACCATAGGGTGTCGTGCTCATCCTCACGAAATCCTTTAGCCTTTCCTTCGCTATTTTCTCCTTTATAGAGGCAATCTCCTTGTCAGTCTTCTGAGCTTCTCTGATTCTATCCATCAAAGTTGACTGAATCTCCAATGCTGCTACATAGCCTCTCGGAACTATTTTAAACATAACTCTCAAAGATTTTTGGATAACTCCCTTGGTATTTCTCCCATCATTAATGTATTAACATTGCTCTTATGGCTCAATGCGTCAGCTACTACATTAGCCTTTCCGGGATGGTAATGCAATCTCATATCATAATCCTTGATGAGCTCCAACCATCTCCTTTGTCTGAGGTTTAACTCCTTCTGCGTGAAAATGTACTTCAAACTCTTATGATCCGTGTACACCTCGCAATGGTTTCCAATGAGGAAATGTCTCCATGTTTTCAATGCATGCACTACAGCTGCTAATTCCAAATCATGCGTAGCATAACTCAACTCATGAGGTTTCAGTTGTCTTGAGGCATATGAAACAACTCTCCCTTCCTGCATAAGCACTGCTCCAAGTCCTCGACGTGAAGCATCGCAATACACCTCATAGTCCTTGGTCTGATCTGGCAAAATCAACACTGGTGAAGTAACCAAGCATTTCTTCAACTCCTGGAAACTAGCCTCACATTCCTCAGTCCATTTGAACTTGGTATCCTTCTTTAATAACTCCGTCATAGGCTTTGCAATCTTGGAGAAATTCTCAATGAATCTCCGGTAGTATCCTGTGAGTCCAAGAAAACTCCGTATCTCTCCAACCGTGGTTGGTGCTTCCCACTTGGTCACGGTATCAACCTTGGTGGGATCTACTGTTATTCCTTCTCCAGATATAACGTGTCTGAGGAATCCTACTTCCTTCAACCAAAACTCACATTTGCTGAACTTGGCATACAACTGATGTTCTCTGAGCTTACCAAGTACCAAACGCAAATGCTCCTTATGCTCCTCTTCATTTTTCGAGTAAACCAGGATATCATCAATGAACACCACGATGAACTTATCCAAAAACTCCATAAACACTTTATTCATCATGTTCATAAAATAGGCAGGTGCGTTAGTAAGACCAAATGACATAACGGTATACTCGTACAACCCATACCTAGTGGTAAAAGCTGTCTTAGGAATATCCTGTTCTCGAATGTTCAACTGGCGGTATCCTGATCGCAGATCGATCTTGGAAAATACCTTAGCTCCTTGCAATCGATCAAACAGATCATTGATCATTGGTAGTGGGTACTTGTTCTTAATCGTTACTTCATTCAATCCTCGATAATCAACAACCATCCTTAACGATCCATCCTTCTTCTCCACTAGAAGTACTGGCGATCCCCAAGGCGAAGAACTTGGGCGAATATATCCCTTATCTAGTAACTCTTTAATCTGCTTCTTAATTTCTGCCAAATCCTTTGCAGGCATCCTGTATGGTCTCTTTGATATTAGCCCTGTGCCTGGCAATAGCTCAATCAAAAACTCAATATCTCTATCCGGTGGCATGCCTGGTAACTCCTCTGGAAATACTTCAGGGAAATCCCTTACCACTGGTACTTCCTCCTGCACAACTCCTGTTAAACAATTTACTTGAGTCCCTTTTGGCATATGTCGGGATACATACTTGATCCTTCTCCCTTCTGGGGTGGTAAGCAAAATTGTCTTACTGGCGCAATCGATGTTTCCTCCATACATCGACAGCCAATCCATACCCAGAATTACATCCAATCCTTGTGATTCCAAAATGATTAAATCCGAGGGAAACACATGCCTACCTATACTCAATGGCACTTGAAAACATCCTTGACTGGCCATATACTCCGCTCCTGGTGAGCTTACTAGCATAGGTGTTCTAAGAACCTTACTGGGCAGGTTATACTTATCCACAAATCCCATTGATATGTATGAATGCGATGCACCAGTATCAAAAAGAACGAGTGCAGTAAATGACTTAACCAAAAACTTACCGATTACGGCATCCGACTGCTCTTCAACCTCCTCCACATTAACGTGGTTCACCTGTCCCCTGTTGAAAGGGTTCGGCTTCTTCCCAGAACTTCCATTGCCATTCTGGCCTTCAGGACATTCATTGGCATAATGTCCGGTCTTCTGACACTTAAAGCAAGTGACTTGGCTCAGGTCTTTCTTGGCTGGGGTTGATGGGTTGGTACGATTCTGGCCGTTGCTTCCTCCATTGCCATTACCATTCTTGGTGCCATTGTGATTGTGCGAGCTACCTCCTCCATGGGTATGCTGAAAATGTCCTCCCGGTCTAGGGGTAAAACATGGCTTCTGCTGAGCTCCTGAATTGTACTTTCCTTGTCCATACTTCCTCTTGCGGTTCTCAATTTGCTACTGCTTGCCTTCAATCATAAGAGCACGGTCTACCAACTCCCGGTAGTTGTTGAAGGTTGCTACCATCAACTGCATGCTCAACTCATCATTCAGTCCTTCCAGAAACTTCTCCTGCTTGGCTGCATCCGTAGCAACGTCATCTGGGGCATAACGTGCTAATTTACTAAAGTCCTCCACATACTGGCCAACTGTCCGTCCTCCTTGGCGCAAGTTGCGAAACTCACGCTTCTTCATGGCCATAGCTCCTGCTGAAACATGGGCAGTCCGAAAGGCCTATTGAAACTGGTCCCATGTGACAGTGTCAACAGGGAAAGTGGCTGTGAAATTCTCCCACCATGATGCTGCGGGTCCTTCAAGCTGATGTGCGGCAAACTTCACCTTCTCTGCATCTGTGCATCCTGCTGTGGTCAACTCTCTAGCTGTCTTGCGGAGCCAATCATCTGCTACTATCGGCTCGGTGCTACTGGAAAACACCGGCGGATTCAGCCTAAGAAAACGGGCTAAGTGATCAACAGGTGGTGGTGGTGGTGGTGGGTTGTTGTTGTTGTTGTTCCCCTGATTCTGATTCTGGACTAGCAACTGCATCAATGTGTTCTGCTGCTGGATCAACTGGGTGAGCTTGGGTGGAAAGGTAAATCCGGGGTCACGTCTCGGAGGCATCTGAGGGTTTAGAAAAGATGAGATTTAAGAAAAGAGGGGGTCTAAAGAGAAAACACTACCCATATGCACATGAGGCAAAAGCAAACAATTCACTTCATTCAATCAAACAAGGGCATACAATCGATCTAACTATCGGAAAAGTGCTCGGACTACTATATTTACATGGTGGACTACTACTACTGATGAGGTGGTCTACTAGAAATATTCTTCGGTTGCAGACTCCATGATATCTGCTCCTGCTTCATCAACATAGTCATCATTGCTATCATCTGGGTCCGAGTCGGTGTCGTCGATGATGATGTAGTCTTCCAGGCGAATCTCCTTGGGTTCTTCGGCTTCATCTACTGGTGTAGGGCCTCCCATAAATATTGCTAGCTTCATTGTTAGGTCGGCATTCTTATCCACTAGTACTTCAATTTCCTCTTCATAATCTTCACGTGTAGCCTTGAGTTCTTCCTCCAGTTCCTTGATTCTTGTCCTTGCCTTCTTCAGGTCTATCACGTCGGCGCACATCTGGTTCTCCTGTCGTTGAATGTGCTGGTTTAACTCCTGGATAAAAGCTGCAACTGATCTATCCTTTGTGGTGCTGATCATCTCCCAGTGCTCATCTCGACGCCCACAAATCTGGTAGATAGTATCCTTGAGATCATTACGGTAGACTTCCCCAATGCGTCCCATGGCGATGTGAGCTGCCATGCTCTTTCCTAGACTCCAAGTTGGTGCATCAAAAGAAAACTCTATGAGCTCAGTGACTAGCATGAACGTCCTTCCTGGAACTTGAACTTGAATCATCCAGCGCTCTTCTTCAGGTAAAGTGGCGTTGTAGGTTCCGGTGAAGCTGGGTACTCCTATGTTCAGGTATCTCGTGACTTCCTTCAAGTGACGTCCAAAGGGTGTATCTTCATCCGGCTGCGTGAACTTGTTCCTTGCATCCGCCATCCTAAAGAGTAGAAAAGATGAGAGGTCAGAAGAGAAGAGAGTGAATAGTGATCTAGGCCTTTAGCTTAGTGGTCGTGTCCTACAGTCAGCGTGGGCTCTGATACCATCTCTGTAGCGACCAGACCTCAAATAGTCTGATCTCTGTGCTCCGGTGTCATCCCTGGATCAGTAATGCTGACACCACACAGTACTCGGAGGATTTATAACAGAGTAGCAATCACACACTTATTACATCGAGTGTCTCAATAGAGAACTTATTACAATAAATATGGCTTAAGGCCATCTAATAACAATAAGAGCGGAAGGCTTGGAAGATAAGTGAGTCCATCAACTCCAACGGCATCACTGAGTATAGAACCACGACCTAAAAACTCCTTAATCGTCATCTGAAAAGTCTGCAACATTAATGTTGCAGCCCGAAACGGGTCAGCACATGGAATATGCTGGCAAGGTAACACATAGAGAGTAATGGAATGAAACTGCTATACTATATGCATATTTGGCTGTTGGAAAGCTCTATGGTTACAGTTTTGCGTAAAGCCAATTTTTCCCTACAACAAAGGAGTAAATTTTATTTACTATCATGGTAGTTGTTAAACATTGAGAATGGTTGACAGCATCCTCAATCCCAATTAAAGTAATCATCATTAAACAAAACCCAACAAACTTGATTTAGAGTAACATGTTGAGATTCACATGATAATCCAAGTACTAGATACTCAAAAAGTCCATAACCGGGGACATGCTAATCATGATTAGTTTATTACACTCTGCAGAGGTTTGCGCACTTTTCCCCACAAGACTCGATCGCCTCCGTTTGGTTTCTCGCACTACATGGTGTTTGAGAAGACGGATGACCGAGACATAGTCTTTCAGAAGCACTAGCACCTTACGATGGATAGACCGTTACACCTACTTTCCCCTACATCTGCTAGTCTACCCTGTAAGAGTTCGCACGACTTAATCAACTATGCCAGAGCCCATAATGGCTTGTGGCTGCACACGGAAGTTTCTAGTATGAATAATCTCATGATCCCTTTGAGCCTGGGTGGCGGTCCAAAAAGAAACAGGCAATCCTGGAATACCCAGGTACCTTAATCCACCCAGATGTGTATTTAAGTTGCCACCTTAGATAAACCATTAATTAACAAACTCACATCTATCATGGACATCACTCACCCAATCCATGTCTACTAGCATAGCATGGCATAATGGCAAACGTAGAAGTAACTCCCAAAGGTTTGATAATAAAACAGGTAATAGGTACTACCTCAACTACTTCCCATCCCACAATTTAGTTAGATCCTAATCATGCAATGTGTGAGGATTGATCTAATGCAATAAAACTGGGTAGTAGGAAATGTATGATCAAAGTGTTACTTGCCTTGCTGATGATCCGCGAAACCTAGAGATTCGAAGTAACAGGCGGCGCACTCCGGGTATTCTATCGCAGACAAACAAACAAGCATACAATAAGCACTCATCTAATGCACATGTAAAACTCAAATAAGAGATCTATCTAGAAAGTTCAACTTAAGAACTCTGGTTGGCAAAAAGAATCAAATCAAACGAAGCAACGAAAGTCAAACGGCGAAAGAAAACAACTTCGTTCTACTAATCTGGATCTAAGGCAATTTTTACAGTAGCAAAAACTTGTTTAAGTTGGCTAAACGGATAGAGGGTTTCGAGACGAAACTCCAGGCGCTTGAATCGCATGATTCCGATAAACGAGCGAAAAGTTATACTAAAACGAAAATCGGATCAGAAATCGCGATCAGAAAATAATTGCGGAAAATCTGAGAAAAAGGAAAACGACGAACGGATTAACGAACGAACGTTCATTAACCAGATCTAAACGACGAATACGTTCGTTAAAACGAACGAATGAGCGAACGCTCGCTATTTAACCTAAACCAAGAAAAAAAATAAAACCGATCTAAAATAAAAAAACGAAAACTAAAAAAACGATGAAAACCGACAGTTTTTCAAAAAAAATGACGGCACGGATTTCGAGGCGACCTCGGTCGGCGAGGCGGCGGCGTCCGGCGAGGCGGCGGTGACGGGCGGTGGCGCGGTTGCGAGCGGCGGCGGCGGCTCGGGCGGGGCTGGGGCTGGGGTGGCTCGGGGCTAGGGTTTCGGCCCGGTGGTGGGCCGGCTTATAAAGGCTAGTCGGGCCGGAGTCCCGGTCGGACACGGCCCGTAGGTCGGTGCGATTTTTTTTAAATAATTACGCACAGAAGAAAAATAAAAAGAAATACTAAACGGACTCCAAAAATCCCAAAATAAATTTTCCCGGGCTTCTAAAATCAAGCCGCACAAGGTGAACATTTATTTGGGGCCTAAATGCAATTTTGAAAAACGAACATTTTTCTTAAATTCAAATAATATAACGAAAAACTCCGAAACAAAATCTTATTTGATTTTATTATTAAATCCTCAATATTTCTTTATTTTGGGAAAGTCATTTTATTCCCTCTCTCATATTTTTGTAACAGAAATAATTGATGATAAAATAATTAAAATCAAATGATCCTATTCTCAAAATTTGAGAAAACTCAAATATGAAAATAACGAAATCCCCAACTCTCTCTATGGGTCCTTGAGTTGCGTAGAATTTCTAGGATCAAAACCAATAGCAAATAATATATGATATGCATTAATGATCTAATGTATAACATTCCAAATTGAAAATTTGGGATGTTACAAAAACAAAAGAGGTCGATTTCGTACCAGCTTTTCTCATCTCAGTCAGTCCATCATATATCATCATAATTGCCTTTCACTTGCACGACCGAACGATGTGAATAATAATAAGAGTGCACGTGCATTTGACGAAGCTGGAATCTGCGAGCATTCAATAAACAGGAGAAGACAAAGCAATATGGGCTCTTGGTTAAATCAACAATAAAGCATATAAGAGCCACTTCAATAATTTAATCATGGTCTTCTCCTACTGACCCCAAAGAAAAGAAAAGAAATAAAACTATTTACACGGGAAAGCTCCCAACAAGTAAAAGAAGAACAGGAAATATTTTTGGGTTTTATTTTTAATTACTACTACAAGCATGGAAAGTAAATTAATTAAAAGCTACAACTATTTTTTTGGTTTTTTCTTAAGGCTTATTAAACACACAAGAAGAAAGCATAAAAGGAAATAAACTAGTATGGATGATACAATGAAAAAGTATGAGCACCGACATCTAGCAATGAGTGTGTGTGAACATAAATGTAACGTCGGTGAGAAATACGTACTCCCCCAAGCTTAGGCTTTTGGCCTAAGTTGGTCTATGGCCACGGCTGGCCTGGCTGATATCCATAATAATAGTTGTTGGGTCATACTGTGATGCAGCGGCTATCGCCTCCTGAGCTGCAGTGTGGCGACGAGCGCTCTCCACTCTTCTCTCATACTCATCTGCCTCCTCTCTGGTAATAGTATATCCTCCTCTTGCCTGATAATCAAAGAAAGCAGGAGCAGGAAGAGTAATATGGACAACACGACGTCTGTCAAAGATTAGTCGGTACTGGAGAGGCGATTCGTTCCTCTCGACAAAATGGTGAGAAACCATAGAATCAAAATCTAAATAAGCAGGAGGCAACTCCATGTCTCCTTCACGAACGTCTATCTCAAGAAATTTAGCTAAGCGGGTTGCATAAATTCCTCCAAAGAAATCTCCATTATATCTATTATGATGCAACCTACGAGCTACAATGGCTCCCATATGATAAGATTGGTCTCCTGACACAGCACTCCTGAGAATGCTAAGGTCAGGGACACACATGTGACATGCTTCATCCTTAGCATTTATGCACCTACCTATGAAGAGAGCAAAATAATGTATAGCAGGAAAGTGAATGCTCCCTATGGTAGCTTGCGTTATATCTCTGGATTCCCCTACAGTTATACTAGCAAGAAAGTTTCTAAATTCAAATTTAGGGGGATCCCTAACACTACCCCATTATGGAAGTTTGCAAGCAAAAGTGAAATCCTCTAAGTCCATGGTATAAGATTTGTCATAAAGATCAAACATGGCTGAAGGAGAATTACGCGAAGATGAATACTCAAACCTCCTCACAAAAGAGCTTGTGAGATCATGATACTGGGGGCATTTGTCTGCCTCAAAGTCCTCAAGACCAGCATTATGCACATATGCGTTAAATTCTTCTTTAATTCCTGCTCGATCCATAAATTTTTCAGAAGGCCACTCACAAGGACGCACTGGAGCGTCTCTTGGTGGCTCTTCATCAGCATCACGCATTGCAAGCCTGGGTCCTTGCTTCCTTGAAGAACCACCTTGGAACATTTTCCTAAGCATATTTCTTCCTCTGAAAAATTCTGAATTTTTTTAGTAACTTCAAAATAAAAGTAAACCAAACTCAATAATATTGATAGCAACCACTCCTACAACTACCTAGGGCCTATATCATGCATCAAAACTACTTTTGACCATATAAATTTGACATGCAAGCTCAAGAACAGGGTCACCTAAGCAGCAAAAATTTGCAATGAATAAAGCACTAGAACAAAAACTAATTGGACCAATGGAGGAGTCACATACCAAGGAACAATCTCCCCAAGCAGTTTTGTGAGAGGTGCTTTGAGCAAGGAGATCGAAAATGGTAGCAAAGAGGGCTGGAACTCGTGCTTGAGTTGGTTTTTCGTGTTTATGGGAGGAATATGAAGTGTGTGGGTGCAGGAATAAGTGGAGGAGGGCCACCATGGGCCCACGAGGCAGGGGGCGCGCCCTAGGGGGGTGGGTGTGCCCTCCACCCTCGTGGCAAGGTGGTTGGCCCCCCTGGTGTGTTCTTTGTTCCATAAATCCTCAAATATTCTAGAAAAAAATCATATTTAATTTTCAGGGCATTTGGAGAACTTTTATTTTCGAGGTATTTTTATATTGCACGGATAATCAGATAACAGACAGAAAATTATTTATTTTTACTTTATTTAATATAGATAACAGAAAGTAAAAGTGGGGTACAGAAGGTTGTGCTTCTAGTTTCATCCATCTCATGCCCGTCAAAAGGAATCGACTAACAAGGTTGATCAAGTCTTGTTAACAAACTCATTCCGATTAACATGAAACCAGAGAAATTTCGAATAACACTAGGTTACCTCAACGGGGATATGCACATCCCCAATAATAAGTATATCATATTTCTTCTTGACAGTAGGAAGAGGAAATTCAAAACCTCCAAATATAATCGATGGAATTTTTCCGATAGAATTGATACTATGAACTTGAGGTTGTTTCCTCAGAAAGTGTACCGTATGCTCATTACCATTAACATGAAAAGTGACATTGCCTTTGTTGCAATCAATAATAGCCCCTGCAGTATTAAGAAAAGGTCTTCCAAGAATAATAGACATACTATCGTCCTCGGGAATATCAAGAATAACAAAGTCCGTTAAAATAGTAACATTTGCAACCACAACAGGCACGTCCTCACAAATACCGACAGGTATAGCAGTTGATTTATCAGCCATTTGCAAAGATATTTCAGTAGGTGTCAACTTATTCAAGTCAAGTCTACGATATAAAGAGAGAGGCATAACACTAACACCGGCTCCAAGATCACATAAAGCAGTTTTAACATAGTTTCTTTTAATGGCGCATGGTATAGTAGGTACTCCTAGATCTCCAAGTTTCTTTGGTATTCCACCCTTAAAAGTATAATTAGAAAGCATGGTGGAAATTTCAGCTTCTGGTATCTTTGTTTTATTTGTAACAATATCTTCCATGTACTTAGCATAAGGATTCATTTTGAGCATATCAGTCAACTGCATACACAAAAATATAGGTCTAATCATTTCAGCAAAGCGCTCAAAATCCTCATCATCCTTTTTCTTGGATGGTTTGGGAGGAAAAGGCATGGGTTTCTGAACCCAAGGCTCTCTTTGTTTACCATGTTTCCTAGCAACAAAGTCTTTCTTATCATAACGTTGATTCTTTGATTGTGGGTTATCAAGATCAATAACAGGTTCAATTTCTACATCATTATCATTACTAGGTTGAGCATCATTATGAACATCATCATTAACATTTTCATTAGGTTCATGTTCATTGCAAGATTGTGTTTCAGCATCAGACATATATATACCATTTGGATTATCAGGTGGTTCAGCAATAGGTTCACTAGAAGTTTGCACAGTACTATCATTTTTCTTTTTCTTCCTTTTAGAAGAACTAGGTGCATCAATATTATTTCTCTGAGAATCTTGCTCAATTCTCTTAGGGTGGCCTTCAGGATAGAAAGGTTCCTGAGTCATTCTACCAGTTCTAGTAGCCACTTTAACATCATAATCATTTTTCTTACTATTCATCTCATTGAGCAATTCTTTTTGAGCTTTAAGTACTTGTTCTACTTGAGTGGTAACCATAGAAGCATGTTTGCTAACAAGTTTAAGTTCACCTCTAATATTAGCCATAGTCACCCAAGTATTTAATCATATCAACATCTTGTTTTAATTGTCTCCCAAAATAAGCATTGAAGTCTTCTTGCTTAAACATAAAATTATCAAACTCATCCAATCATTGACTAGCAATTTTAGCAGGAGGGATTTCAGCTTTATCATATCTATAGAGGGAATTTACCTTTACTACCTGTGTCGGGTTATCGGGGTCTAGAGGTTCTTCAATAAATAAAGGATTAAGATCATATGTTTCTTCAATAGGTGGTAAATTAAGACCATGTATTTCTTCAATAGGAGGTAAATTCTTAACATCTTCAGCTTTAATACCTTTTTCTTTCATAGATTTCTTTGCCTCTTGCATATCTTCGGGACTGAGAAATAGAACACCTCTCTTCTTCGGAGTTGGTTTAGGAATAGGATCATTAATTGGAGCAGGAGCTGGCTCCGGAGCTGGCTCAGGAGGTGCCCAATTATTTTCATTTGTCAACATATTATTCAATAAGATTTCAGCTTCATTCGGTGTTCTTTCCCTGAAAAGAGAACCAGCACAACTATCCAGGTAATCTCTAGAAGCATTGGTTAGTCCATTATAAAAGATATCAAGTATTTCATTTTTCTTAAGAGGATGATCAGGCAAAGCATTAAGTAACTTGAAAGTCTCCCCCAAGCTTGTGGGAGACTCTCTTTAATTTGCACAAAGTTGTATATTTCCTTTAAAGCAGCTTGTTTCTTATGAGCAGGGAAATATTTAGCAGAGAAGTAGTAAATCATATCCTGGGGACTACGCACATAACCAGGATCAAGAGAATTAAACCATATTTAGCATCACCCTTTAATGAGAACAGAAATATTTTGAGGATATAAAAGTAGCGGGATCTCTCATCATTAGTGAACAGGGTAGCTATATCATTTAATTTAATAAGATGTGCCACAACAGTTTCAGATTCATAGCCATGAAAAGGATCAGATTCAACCAAAGTAATTATATCAGGATCAACAGAGAATTCATAATCCTTATCAGTAACACAGATAGGTGAAGTAGCAAAAGCAGGGTCAGGTCTCATCTTAGCATTTAGAGATTGCTTATTCCATTTAGCTAATAACCTTTTGAGTTCATATCTATCTTTGCAAGCTAAAATAGCTAAAGAAGCTTCTTGATCAAATAAATAACCCTCAGGAATAACGAGTGATTCATCATCATCATCACTTTCATCATCATAATCAGATTCAATATTTTCAATCTCTCTAGCCCTAGCAAGTTGTTCCTCGAGAAAATCACTAAGTGGCATAGTAGTATTAGGCATAGAGGTAGTTTCATCATAAGTATCATGTATAGCAGAAGTAGCATCATCAATAACATGCGACATATCAGAACGAATAGCAGAAGCAGGTTTAGGTGTCGCAAGCTTACTCATAACAGAAGGTGAATCAAGTGCAGAGCTAGATGGCAGTTCCTTACCCCCCCTCGTAGTTGATGGATAAATTATTGTCTTAGCGTCTTTCAAATTCTTCATAGTGTCCAGCAGATATAAATCCCAAGTGACTCAAAGAATAGAGCTATGCTCCCCGGCAACGGCGCCAGAAATTAGTCTTGATAACCCACAAGTATAGGGGATCACAACAGCTTTCGAGGGTAGAGTATTCAACCCAAATTTATTGATTCGACACAAGGGGAGCCAAAGAATATTCTCAAGTATTAGCAGCTGAGTTGTCAATTCAACCACACCTGGAAACTTAGTATCTGCAGCAAAGTGTTTAGTAGCAAAGTAATATGATAGTGATGGTAACGATAACAAAAGAGTAATGAAAGCAAAGTAATATTTTTGGTATTATGTAGTGATTGTAACAATAGCAACGGGAAAGCAAATAAACGTAAACCAGTATATGGAAAGCTCGTAGGCATCAGATCAGTGATGGATAATTATGCCGGATGTGGTTCATCATGTAACAGTCATAACATAGGGTGACACAGAACTAGCTCCAATTCGTCAATGTAATGTAGGCATGTATTCCGAATATAGTCATACGTGCTTATGGAAAAGAACTTGCATGACATATTTTGTCCTACCCTCCCGTGGCAGCGGGGTCCTAGTGGAAACTAAGGGATATTAAGGCCTCCTTTTAATAGAGAACCGGAACAAAGCATTAGCACATAGTGAATACATGAACTCCTCAAACTACGGTCATCACCGGTAAGTATCCTGATTATTGTCACTTCGGGGTTAACGGATCATAACACATAATAGGTGACTATAGACTTGCAAGATAGGATCAAGAACTCTCATATATTGATGAAAACATAATAGGTTCAGATCTGAAATCATGGCACTCGGGCCCTAGTGACAAGCATTAAGCATAGCAAAGTCATAGCAACATCAATCTCAGAACATAGTGGATACTAGGGACCAAACCCTAACAAAACTAACTCGATTACATGATAAATCTCATCCAACCCATCACCGTCCAGCAATCCTATGATGGAATTACTCACGCACGGTGGTGAGCATCATGAAATTGGTGATGGAGGATGGTTGATGATGACGACGGCGACGAATCCCCCTCTCCGGTGCCCCGAACGGACTCCAGATCAGCCCTCCCGAGAGGTTTTAGGGCTTGGCGGTGGCTCCGTATCATAAAACACGATGATTTCTTCTCTCCTATTGTTTTCTCCCCGAAAGCAGTTATATAGAGTTGGAGTTGGAGTCGGGAGGTCTCCAGGGGGCCCATGAGGTAGGGGGCGCGCCCTAGGGGGGGGGGCGCCCCCACCCTCGTGGCAAGGGTGTGGGCCCCCTGGTCTTCATCTTTGGCGAGGATTTTTTATTATTTATTGTAAGATATTCCGTGGAGTTTCAGGTCATTCCGAGAACTTTTGTTTTTCTGCACATAAAACAACATCATGGCAATTCTGCTGAAAACAGCGTCAGTCCGGGTTAGTTCTATTCAAATCATACAAGTTAGAGTCCAAAACAAGGGCAAAAGTGTTTGGAAAAGTAGATACGATGGAGACGTATCAATTGGTCATCATCATCATCATTAACCCTTCTTCATCAACAATTTCATGATGCTCACCCCCGGGAGTGAGTAATTCCTTCGTTGGCTTGCTGGATGGTGATGGAGCTGGATGAGATTCATCATGTAATCGAGTCAATTTGTTAGGGCTTGATCCCTAGTGACGGTGTCCTGGACTAAGGGGTGCCAACCGAGTCGGCTTGTAGTCCTTGGGTTGGGCCTGTGGGCCTCACTCTCCATCGGATGGACTCCGAAAGCTACACGCCTAGACATAATCAAGACTATATCTGCCGAAGACTTGACGTATACTCCAAGACATATCCTACCGCCTCCATGCTATCCCCTGGATACCGACCATGTAACCCTAGATGCCCTACCTGGCATGTATATAAGCCAGAGGGTTTAGCCCGGAGAGGGCACCATAACACAATTACATTCACCTAGCCCTAGAGTTAGGTCTCTCCTTACGATCTCGAGGTAGATCAATTTTGTACTCGATACATCATCATGAATATAAACAAGAGAAGGACGTAGGGTTTTACCTCCATCAAGAGGGCCCGAACCTGGGTAAACACTGTCTCCCTTGTTCCTATTACCACCGATACAAGATCCACAACTCGAGACCCCCTACCCCGAGGTCTGCCGGTTTTGAACCGACACTGGTGCTTTCATTGAGAGTTCCATTGTGAGATCAACAGGAGGATCGATGGCTCATCCACAGATTAACTGCGGCACCGGCTACAGAGACCTATACGTCCCCAACCAACTTTTTGTGTTCGACAACATGATCTTTTGCACCGACTAGGAAATCCATTTGGCCCCCATTGAGAACTACACCCCATATCAGATCGTGACTTTCAGAGGCTTGGAATACACCATGGATTCCCGCGGCAAGCGTGTCCTGTTAGACTGGACGCCCGACCAGATTGAGGGCCTATCAGACATCGGAGGATCGACTCCGGAACCGATCTCCCTTGAGGACATCAGATCAGGCTCCCAGGTACCGCTAGGCCACGTGGAGAAATCAATCACACTGCCTCGGATAGCCCCATCGCAACATCAAACCCCGGTGTTGATCCAAGTCCGGCTCCGGACACTACATCGGGATTAGAACCGACCCCGGTAATGATACGTCTCCAACGTATCTATAATTTTTGATTATTCTATACTATTATATTATCTGTTTTGGATGTTTTGTATGCATTATTATGCTATTTTATATTATTTTTGGGATTAACCTATTAACCTAGGGTCTAGTGCCAGTTTCTGTTTTTTTCCTTGTTTTAGAGTTTCACAGAAAAGGAATATGAAACGGAGTCCAAACGGAATAATACTTTCGCGATGATTTTTCTTGGACCAGAAGACATCCAGAGGACTTGGAGTGCAAGTCAGAGAAGCCACGGGGCAGCCACAAGGACGGAGGGTGCACCCAGGGGTCTAGGGCGTGCCCCCACCCTTGTGGGCCCCTCGTGACTCCACCGACCTATTTCTTTCGCCTACATATTCTCAAATATTCCCAAACCAACCAGGAGGGTCATGAAAACACTTTTCCACCACGGCAAGATTTTGTACCCGTGAGATCCCATCAAGGGGCCTTTTCCGGCATCCTGCCGGAGGGGGATTCGATCACGGAGGGCTTCTACATCAACACCATTGCCTGTCCGATGAAGCGTGAGTAGTTTACCACAGACCTACGGGTCCATAGCTAGTAGCTAGATGGCTTCTTCTCTCTCTTTGATTCTCAATACCATGTTCTCCTCGATGTTCTTGGAGATCTATTCGATGTAATACTCTTTTGCACTGTGTTTGCCGAGATCCGATGAATTGTGGATTTATGACCAGCTTATCTATGAATAATATTTGAATCTCCTCTGAATTCTTATATGCATGATTTGATATCTTTGCTAGTCTCTTCGAACTATCGATTTGGTTTGGCCAACTTGTAACACCCACAATGCGGCCATATCTTCCACGTGTCGGGGCACGACTTAGTGACATAGCCGCATGGTAGTTTTGTTGCAAGAGGGGTAATCTTCACACAATCCCATGTACTGAATAAGAAAGGGACAAAGAGTTGGCTTACAATCGCCACTTCACACAATACATAAAATAATTCATACATCATCCAAATACACTCAAAGACCGACTACGGCTAAATCCGAATAAAAAGGAAGATAAACCCCAAATGCTAGATCCCCGATCGTCCCAACTGGGCTCCACTACTGATCATCAGGAAATGAAACGTAGTAACGACCCAGATCCTCGTCGAACTCCCACTTGAGTTTGGTAGCATCACCTGCACTGGTATCCTTGGTACCTGCAACTATTTGGAAGTATCCGCGAGTCACGAGGACTCAGCAATCGCACATCTACGAGATCAAGACTATTTAAGTTTATGGGTAGGATAAGGTAGTGAGGTGGAGCTGCAGCAAGCACTAAGCATATATGGTGGCTAACATACGCAAATAAGAGCGAGAAGAGAAGCAATGCACAGTCGAGAAGCTAGAAGTGATCAAGAAGTGATCCTGAAACTGCTTACGTTCAAGCATAACACAAGACCGTGTTCTCTTCCCGGACTCCGCCAAAATTAGACCATCACGGCAACACACGCGGTTGATTCATTTTAATTAAGTCATGTGTCAGGTTCTCTACAATCGGATATTAACAAATTCCCATCTGCCACATAACCGCGAGCACAACTCTCAAAAGTTTATACCCTGCAGGGGTGTCCCAACTTATCCCATCACAAGCTCTCACGGTCAACAAAGGATATTCCTTCTCCCAAAAAGACCCGATCAGTCTCAGAATCCCGGTTACTAGACATTTCGACAATGGTAAAACAAGACCAGCAAAGCCGCCCGATGTGCCGACAAATCTCGATAGGAGTCGCACGTATCTCGTTCTCAGGGCACACCGGATGGGACAAGCTACGAGTAAAACCAGCCCTAAAGTTTCCCCGAGGTGGCCCCGCAGGCTGCCCGTTTCGGACCAACACTTAGAGGAGCGCTGGCCCCGGGGGGGGGGGGGTTTAAAATAAAGATGACCCTTGAGTAGAACAAGTTCAAACAAGCATGGCAAAAGTGCAAAAGATATCAGCTTCACAGACTTAGTGAAAATACTAACATGTCGAAAACAACATCAGGAAGCAATGTTTAGAGCAAACAAACAATATGCTATAGGAACATATCATGGCAAATAAAGGCATGGCATGATGTAGTTCAAAACATATGTAAACCTCATGCTCATAGAATGCACACATCAAATGCAACAAAAATGACAAATCACCATGATCTGATAAGAACCAGCAGTTAACATATTATAGCACTCTTGCATTGATGAATATGCCATCATAATGGACAGTAACATGCATGGAAATGCTACTAACATGAAGAGCTCAACAAGACGAACATTTCGACATATCATATGCATGATTCGGAGCTACGAGCACCAAGATGTGGCATGTGGAACAAGGCATGAAAATAACAGGGGATTTCGGGACTTAGTGAAAATTTACCCTCCGAAATCCCAGATCTAGGGTTCGGGGCACGTGAACCGAGGTTGATCCGGAGCTCGCCGGAGTTGGACGGAGAGGCGGCCGGAGGCGTCATGGTTGCCGGATCCGGGACGGCCGGAGATGGCGGAGGGTGGCGGGCGGCAGTGTTCGGCACGGGCGGCGCGGGCATGACGCGGTGGCAGCGGAGACCGGCGACGGCGTTCGCCGGCGACGGTGCGGGAGGCGGCGGAGCTGATGAGCGGCGGACGGCGGCGAGCGGATCAGGTGAGGGCGGCGGCGGACGCGCGGGCGCGGGGCGGTAGCGGATGGGTGAGCGCGCGGGCCGGGGATGGCCCGCTGTGAGCCGTCGGCGGGCGGCGGTGGCTGGGACACGTGACGGCGTCCCGTTGGCTTGGACGCGGTGGTGGGCGCGTCCGGCGCGGAGAGGGAAGGTGGCTAGAGTTTTGGGACCCGGATTTGGACGGGGAGATGCATATTTATAGGTAGGTGGAGATAGGAGTGTTCAAATGAGGTGCGGTTTTCGCCCACACGATCGTGTTCCGACGACGAAGAACATGGAGATGGTTTCGATGGGTTATTGGGATGTTTTGGAGGGGTGTTGGGCTGCAATGCACAAGGGGCTTTTGCGGTTACCCGGTTAACCGTTGGGGCATCAAACGGCCTCCAATTGGAACGAAATTTGACAGGCGGTCTACCGGTGGTGTACCAAGTCCACTTGACAAATCTCGGCCCATTCCGAGAACGTTTTTCCCCGCTCATGAAAAGAGACAAGAGGGGTGCGTCGGGTGCATGTGGGAGTGTTGGATTACGAAACGGACAACGGGGAAAAGGTTCGGACGCATGAGACGAACACGTATGCAATGCGATGCACATGATGACATGATATGAAATGCATGACATGAACAAAATGCAAAACAAAGACAAAAGCCCAACCACAGAGGGAATATCATAACATAAAGCCGTAAATGGCAAGAGTCAGAGTTACAAATATGGCAAGTTACATCCGGGGTGTTACAACACTCCACCACTACAAGAGGATCTCGTCCTGAGATCTAGGACTGAAAGAACTCCGGATATTCGGAACGGAGGTGGTCCTCGCGCTCCCAGGTGGCTTCTCAGTCGGAATGGTGTGACCACTTCACTTTCAGGAATTTGATAGACTTTTTGCGAGTCTTGCGCTCGGTTTCTTCAAGAATAGCAACGGGGTGCTCATGATAAGACAGATCTTCTTGGAGATTAATCTCTTCAAAGTTGATAGTGCGCTCGGGGGTCTTGAAGCACTTGCAAAGCTGTGACACGTGAAACACATCATGCACATTTGTGAAGTTGGACGGAAGCTCAAGTCCATAGGCGAGGTCACCTCTTTTGCCAATGATCTTGAAAGGACCCACATATCTCGGGGCAAGCTTCCCTTTGATACCGAAGCGACGAGTGCCTTCCATTGGAGAGACGCGAAGGTAGACATGGTCTCCGATCTCAAAAGCCAAGTCACGGTGCTTACTATCATAATAACTCTTCTGGTGCGATTGCGCGGCTTTGAGATTTTCACGGATGACTTTGCACATTTCTTCAGCTTCTGTGATCAAGTCGTTGCCAAGAAGTTGGCGTTCACCAGTCTCTGGCCAATTGAGAGGAGTAAGACACTTCCTGCCATAGAGAATTTCGAATGGGGCCTTTCCCGAACTCGCTTGGAAGCTGTTGTTGTAGGAGAACTCGGCATATGGGAGACAATCTTCCCACTTCATACCGAAGGAAATGACAGAAGACCTGAGCATATCTTCGAGAATTTGATTGACTCGCTCGACTTGGCCACTAGTTTGAGGATGGAAAGCTGCGCTGAAGCGAATGTTGGAGCCCATGGCCTTCTGGAAGGACTCCCAGAACTTAGAAGTGAAAATGCTTCCGTGGTCTGAAGAGATCAATTGTGGAATACCATGAAAGGAGACAATCCTGGAGGTGTATAGCTCTGCCAGCTGAGCTGCCGTGATAGATTCTTTGATTGGAAGGAAATGAGCCACTTTTGTAATCTTGTCGATGACAACGAAAATAGCATCATTCCCATGCTTGGACTTAGGAAGTCCAGTAACGAAGTCCATCTCGATATGATCAAACTTCCATTCTGGAATAGCAAGAGGTTGGAGGAGACTAGTGATAACCCACAAGTATAGGGGATCGCAACAATTTTCGATAAGTAAGAGTGTCGAACCCAACGAGGAGCTAAAGGTAGAACAAATATTCCCTCAAGTTCTATCGACCACCGATACAACTCTACACACGCTTGGCGTTCGCTTTACCTAGAACAAGTATGAAACTAGTAGTACTTTGTAGGTGTTTTTGGATAGGTTTGCAAGAATATAAAGAGAGCGTAAATAAAGAGTAGGGGCTGCTTAGATAAAGAAACAACTAAGTTAGTTTTAGTAAAGAGCTTTTTGTTATGAGAAAGTTATTTGTCCCTAGGCAATGGATAACTAGACCGGTAATCATTATTGCAATTTTATATGAGGGAGAGGCATAAGCTAACATACTTTCTCTACTTGGATCATATGCACTTATGATTGGAACTATTAGCAAGCATCCGCAACTACTAACGTTCATTAAGGTAAAACCCAACCATAGCATTAAAGCATCAAGTCCTCTTTATCCCATACGCAAACAACCTACTTACTCGGGTTTGTGTTTCAGTCACTCACATAACCCACTATAAGCGCATCATAAATGTATTGCAACACCCTACAGCGGGAATCCCTCACGCTTGCGCGACACGGAGAGCACCATAGGACAACACCAATAATAAATCATGCAACTCAAACCAATCTTGATCATCAAATAACCCATAGGACAAAACATATCTACTCAAACATCATAGGATAGCCATACATCATTGGGAAATAATATATAGCGTTGAGCACCATGTTTAAGTAGAGATTACAGCAGGTAAAAGAGGGGTTACACCTCTGCATAGAGGGGGAAGAGTTGGTGATGATGGCAGTGAAGTTGTTGGTGAAGATTGCGGTGATGATGATGGCCCCTGGTGGCACTCTGGTGCCACCGGAAGCGAGGGGGAGAGAGCCCCCCTCCTCCTTCTTCTTCTTCCTTGACCTCCTCCCTAGATGGGAGAAGGGTTTACCCTCTGGTCCTTGGTCTCCATGGCGTGGGAGGGGAGAGAGCCCCTCCAAGATTGGATTTGTCTCTCTGTTTCCGCGTTCTCAGATTCTACCCTTTCACCGTTTCTTATATTCCCGGAGATCCGTAACTCCAATTGGGCTGAAATTTTAACATGAGATATTAGCTTTCTTGCGGCAAAAGAAGGGCTCCAACCGCCTTACGGGGTAGCTACGAGGGTCCAAGGCGCGCCTGACCCTCTAGGGCGCGCCCCCTTCCTCATGGCCCCCTCGGGCATCGTCTCGCGTGGATTTTTCTTCCGAAAAATCATATATATTCCAAAAAAAATCTCCATCAGTTTTTATCCCGTTTGGACTCCATTTGATATGGATATTCTGCGGAACAAAAAACATGGAACAAACAGGAACTGGCACCGGGCACTAGATCAATATGTTAGTCCCAAAAATAGTATAAAAAGTTGCCAAAAGTATATGAAAGTTGCATAATATTGGCATGGAACAATCAAAAATTATAGATACGATGGAGACGTATCAGCATCCCCAAGCTTAATTCCTGCTCGTCCTCGAGTAGGTAAATGATAAAAAAGATAATTTTTGATGTGGAATGCTACCTAGCATAATCTTGATCATGTATCTAATCATGGCATGAATATTAAGACATGGGTTATTCAAAGCAATAGTCTATCATTTGACATAAAAATAATAATATTTCAAGCCTACTAATAAAGCAATCATGTCTTTTCAAAATAACATGGCCAAAGAAGGTTCTCCCTACAAAATCATATAGTCTGGCTGTGCTCCATCTTCACCACACAAAATATTCACATCATGCACAACCCCGATGACAAGCCAAGCAATTGTTTCATACTTTTGACATTCTCAAACCTTTTCAACTTTCACGCAATACATGAGCGTGAGCCATGGACATAGCACTATAGGTGGAATAGAATGGTGGTTGTGGAGAAGACAAAAAGGAGAAGATAGTCTCACATCAACTAGGCGTATCAACGGGCTATGGAGATGCCCATCAATAGATATCAATGTGAGTGAGTAGGGATTGCCATGCAACGGATGCACTAGAGCTATAAGTGTATGAAAGCTCAAACTGAAACTAAGTGGGTGTGCATCCAACTTGCTTGCTCATGAAGACCTCGGGCGTTTGAGGAAGCCCATCATCGGAATATACAAGCCAAGTTCTATAATGAAAATTCCCACTAGTATATGAAAGTGATAACTCAAGAGTCTCTCTATATGAAGAACATGGTGCTACTCTGAAGCACACGTGCGGTAAAAGGATAGTAACATTGCCCCTTCTCTCTTTTTCTCTCATTTTTTGTTTTCTTCTTGTAGACATTGTTGGGCCTCCAAGTGCAGAGGTTTTTAGGATAGTAGCAAATTTCCCTCAAGTGTATGACCTAAGGTTTATCAATCCGTAGGAGGCGTAGGATGAAGACAGTCTCTCTCAAGCAACCCTGCAACCAAATAAACAAAGAGTCTCTTGTGTCCCCAACACACCCAATACAATGGTAAATTGTATAGGTGCACTAGTTCGGCGAAGAGATGGTGATACAAGTGGTATATGGATGGTAGATAAATGTATTTGTAATATGAAATTATAAAAACAGCAAGGTAACTAATGATAAAAGTGAGCGTAAACGGTATTGCAATGTGTTGAAACAAGGCCTAGGGTTCATACTTTCACTAGTGCAAGTTCCCTCAACAATACTAACATAATTGGATCACATAACTATCCCTCAACATGCAACAAAGAGTCACTCCAAAGTCACTAATAGCGGGGAACGAACGAAGAGATTATGGTAGGGTACGAAACCACCTCAAAGTTATTCTTTCCAATCAATCCGTTGGGCTATTCCTATAAGTGTCACAAACAGCCCTAGAGTTCGTACTAGAATAACACCTTAAGACACAAATCAACCAAAACCCTAATGTCACCTAGATACTCCAATGTCACCTCAAGTATCCGTGGGTATGATTATACGATATGCATCACACAATCTCAGATTCATCTATTCAACCAACACAAAGGACCTCAAAGAGTACCCCAAAGTTTCTACCGGAGAATCACGACGAAAACGTGTGCCAACCCCTATGCATAGGTTCATGGGCGGAACCCGCAAGTTGATCACCAAAACATACAGCAAGTGAATCACGTGATATCCCATTGTCACCACAGATATCCACGACAAGACATACATCAAGTGTTCTCAAATCTTTAAAGACTCAATCCGATAAGACAACTTCAAAGGGAAAACTCAATTCTTTACAAGAGAGTAGAGGGGGGAGAAAACATCATAGGATCCAAATATAATAGCAAAGCTCGCGATACATCAAGATCGTATCACCTCAATAACACGAGAGAGAGAGAGATCAAACACATAGCTACTGGTACATACCCTCAACCCCGAGGGAGAACTACTCCATCCTCGTCATGGAGAGCACCGAGATGATGAAGATGGCCACCGGAGAGAGATTGCCCCCTCCGGCAGGGTGCCGGAACGGGTCTAGATTGGCTTTTGGTGGCTACGGAGGCTTCTGGCGGTGGAATTCCCGATCTATTGTGCTCACGGATGTTTTTAGGGTATATGGAGATATATAGGCGGAAGAAGTACATCAGGGGGGCACGAGGGGCTCACGAGGGTGGAGGGCGCGCCCCCTGCCTCGTGACCTCCTCGCAGATCCCCCGACGTGCACTCCAAGTCTTCTGGGCTTCTTTCCTTCCAAAAATGAGTTCTGTGAAGTTTCAGGTCAATTGGACTCCGTTTGGTTTTCCTTTTCTTCGAAACCCTAAAACAGGGTAAAAACAGAAACTGGCACTGGGCTCTGGGTTAATAGGTTAGTCCCAAAAATGATATAGAAGTGTATAATAAAGCCCATAAACATTCAAAACAGTAAATAATATAGCATGGAGCAATCAAAAATTATAGATACGTTGGAGACGTATCAGCAACCCCAAGCTTAATTCCTGCTCGTCCTCGAGTAGGTAAATGATAAAAACTGAATTTTTGATGCGGAGTGCTACTTGGCATAATTTCAATGTGATTCTTCTTAATTGTGGTATGAATATTCAGATCTGAAAGATTCAAGAAAAAAGTTCATATTGACATAAAAATGATAATACTTCAAGCATACTAACTAAGCAATTATGTCTTCTCAAAATAACATGGCCAAAGAAAGTTCATCCCTACAAAATCATATAGTTTAGTCATGTTTCATTTTCGTTACACAAGAATGCTCTCATCATGCACAACCCCGATGACAAGCCAAGCAATTGTTTCATACTTTAGTAATCTCAAACCTATAAACTTTCACGCAATACATGAGCACGAGCCATGGATATAGCACTATGGGTGGAATAGAATATAATGAGGGGGGGGGGGTTATGCGGAGAAGACAAAAAGGAGAAAGTCTCACATCAACGAGGCTCATCAATGGGCTATGGAGATGCCCACCAATTGATGTTAATGCAAGGAGTAGGGATTACCATGCAACGGATGCACTAGAGCTATAAATGTATGAAAGCTCAACAAAAGAAACTAGTGGGTGTGCATCCAACTTGCTTGCTCATGAAGACCTAGGGCACTTGAGGAGGCCCATTGTTGGAATATACAAGCCAAGTTCTATAATGAAAAATTCCCACTAGTATATGAAAGTGATAATATGAGAGACTCTCTACTATGAAGATCATGGTGCTACTTTGAAGCACAAGTGTGGTAAAAGGATAGTAACATTGTCCCTTCTCTCTTTTTCTCTCATTTTTTGGGCCTTCTCTTTTTTTATGGCCTTTTTTTTGGGCCTTCTCCCTTTTTATGGCCTTTCCTTTTTTATACCTCACTTGGGACAATGCTCTAATAATGATGATCATCACACTTCTATTTATTTACAACTCAATGATTACAACTCGATACTAGAGCAAAGATGACTATATATGAATGCCTCCGGCGGTGTACCAGGATATGCAATGAACCAAGAGTGGCATGTATGAAAGAATTATGAATGGTGGCTTTGCCACAAATACTATGTCAACTACATGATCATGCTAAGCAATATGACAATGATGAATGTGTCATGATAAACGGAATGATGGAAAGTTGCATGGCAATATATCTCAGAATGGCTATGGAAATGCCATAATAGGTAGGTATGGTGGCTGTTTTGAGGAAGATATAAGGAGGTTTATGTGTGACAGAGCGTATCATATCACGGGGTTTGGATGCACCGGCGAAGTTTGCGCCAACTCTCAATGTGAGAAAGGGCAATGCATGATACCGAAGAGGCTAGCAAGGATGGAAGGGTGAGAGTGCGTATAATCCACGGACTCAACATTAGTCATAAAGAACTCACATACTTATTGCAAAAACCTACAAGTCATCAAAAACCTTGGCACTACGCGCATGCTCCTAGGGGGATATATTGGTAGGAAAAGACCATCGCTCGTCCCTGACCGCCACTCATAAGGAGGACAATCAAATAACACCTCATGTTTCAAATTTGTTACACGATGTTTACCATACGTGCATGCTACGGGACTTGCAAACTTCAACACAAGCACTTCTCAAATTCACAACTACTCAACTAGCACGACTTTGATATTATTATCTCCATATCTCAAAACAATCATCAAGCATCAAACTTCTCTTAGTATTCAATACTCTATATGAAAGTTTTTACTAATCTTGAATACCTAGCATATTAGGATTTTAAGAAAATTACCATGCTATTAAGACTCTCAAAATAATCTAAGTGAAGCATGAGAGTTCATCTATTTCTTCAAAATAAAACTACCACCATGCTCTAAAAGATATAAGTGAAGCACTAGAGCAAATGACAAACTACTCCGAAAGATATAAGTGAAGATCAATGAGTAGTCGAATAATTATGCAACTATGTAAAGACTCTCTAACATTTAATAATTTCAGATCTTGATACTTTATTCAAACAGCAATCAAAGCAAAATAAAATGACATCTAAGAATAGAAAACATCATGTGAAGAAGCAAAAAACTTAGGATCAACCGAAACTAACCGATAGTTGTTGAAGAAGAAAGGTGGGATGCCAACCGGGGCATCCCCAAGCTTAGATGCTTCAGACTTCTTGAAATATTATATTGGGATGCCTTGGGCATCCCCAAGCTTGAGCTTTTGTGTCTCCTTAATTCCTCTCATATCACGGCCTCCCTAAATCTCAAAAGCTTCATCCACACAAAACTCAACAAGCACTCATGAGATAAGTTAGTATAAACCATTGGAAAAACCTTATCATACTCCACTGTAGCAAATCACTAAAATTATTATTCAACATTGAATACTAAATGCCTCTGTATATTTAATAGTCCTATCCTCAAATAGAATCATTAAAGAAGCAAACATATGCAAACAATGCAAACATAACAGCAATCTGCCTAAACAGGATAGTCTGTAAAGAATGCTGCAACATCCATACTTCCCTAGCTCCAAAAATTATGAAAGAAAATTCCCACTGTGGTAAATTTATCAGAGCTTAATATGCAAAAGGTTTCAACATTTTATCACATTCTGACTTTTCTAGGGAATTATTGCAACAGCGGTAAACTTTCTGTTTTCAAACAGCAACATGTATACTTGTAACATAGGCATAGTAAAGGCTATCAATGCCACTTTTATTGAAATAAAAGATGCAAAACATTGTTCTAAATAACAGAAAGCAAATCCTAACAAAATAAATTGACGCTCCAAGCAAAACACATATCATGTGGTGAATAAAAATATAGCTCCGAGTAAAGTTACCGATGAACGAAGACGAAAGAGGGGATGCCTTCCGGGGCATCCCCAAGCTTAGGCTCTTGCCACTCCTTATTCCATAGTCCATCAAATCCTTACCCAAAACTTGAAAACTTCACAACACAAAACTTAACAGAAAACTCGTAAGCTCCGTTAGTATAAGAAAATAAATCACCACTTCAAGGTACTGTAATGAACTCATTATTTATTTTTATTGGTGTTAAACCTACTGTATTCCAACTTCTCTATGGTTTATAAACTATTTTACTAGCCATAGATTCATCAAAATAAGCAAACAACACACGAAAAACAGAATCTGTCAAAAACAGAACAGTCTGTAGTAATCTGGATCAAACGTATACTTCTGGAACTCATAAAATTCTCAAATAAATTGCTGGACCTGATGAATTTATCTATTAATCATCTGCAAAAAGAATTAACTAAATAGCACTCCCCAAATAAAAATGGCAGCAATTCTCGTGAGCGCTAAAGTTTCTGTTTTTTACAGCATGATCAACAAGACTTTCCCCTAGTCTTCCCAAAGGTTCTACTTGGCACAAACACTAATAAAAAGCACAAAGCCACATATAAACATTGGCTAGATGAATTATTTATTACTAAACAGGAACAAAAAGCAAGGAACTAAAATAAAATTGGGTTGCCTCCCAACAAGCGCTATCGTTTAATGCCCCTAGCTAGGCATGATGATTTCAACGATGCTCACATAAAAGATAAGAATTGTAACATAAAGAGAGCATCATGAAGAATATGACTAGCACATTTAAGTCTAACCCACTTCCTATGCATAGGGATTTTGTGAGCAAACAACTTGTGGGAACAAGAATTAACTTGCATAGGAAGGTAAAACAAGCATAACTTCAAAACTTTAAGCACATAGAGAGGAAACTTGATATTATTGCAATTCCTACAAGCAAATATCCCTCCCTCATAATAATTTTCAGTAGCATCATGAATTAATTCAACAATATAACCAGCACCTAAAGCATTCTTTTCATGATCTACAAGCATAGAAAATTTACTACTCTCCACACAAGCAAAATTCTTCTCATGAATAATAGTGGGAGCAAACTCAACAAAATAACTATCATGTGATTGAAAACTAAGATCAAGATGACACGTTTCATGGTTATCATTATTCTTTAAAGCATACGTGTCATCACAATAATAATCATAGATAGGAGGCATGCTTTCATCATAATAAATTTGCTCATCAAAACTTGGGGGACAAAAAATATCATCTTCATCAAACATAGCTTCCCCAAGCTTGTGGCTTTGCATATCATTAGCATAATGGATATTCAAGTAATTCATACTAACAACATTGCAATCATGCTCATCATTCGAATATTTAGTGCCAAACATTTTATAGATTTCTTCTTCTAGCACTTGAGCACAATTATCCTTTCCATCATACTCACGAAAGATATTAAAAAGGTGAAGCGTATGAGACAAAATCAATTCCATTTTTTATAGTTTTCTTTTATAAACTAAACTAGTGATAAAAAAGAAACTATAAGACTCGATTGCAAGATCTAAAGATATACCTTTAAGCACTCACCTCCCCGGCAACGGCGCCAGAAAAGAGCTTGATGTCTACTACACAACCTTCTTCTTGTAGACGTTGTTGGGCCTCCAAGTGCAGAGGTTTGTAGGACAGTAGCAAATTTCCCTCAAGTGGATGACCTAAGGTTTATCAATCCGTAGGAGGCGTAGGATGAAGATGGTCTCTCTCAAGCAACCCTGCAACCAAATAACAAAGAGTCTCTTGTGTCCCCAACACACCCAATACAATGGTAAATTGTATAGGTGCACTAGTTCGGCGAAGAGATGGTGATACAAGTGGTATATGGATGGTAGATAAAGGTATTTGTAATCTGAAATTATAAAAACAGCAAGGTAACTAATGATAAAAGTGAGCGTAAACGGTATTTCAATGTGTTGAAATAAGGCCTAGGGTTCATACTTTGACTAGTGTAAGTTCCCTCAACAATACTAACATAATTGGATCACATAACTATCCCTCAACATGCAACAAAGAGTCACTCCAAAGTCACTAATAGCGGAGAACAAACAAAGAGATTATGGTAGGGTACGAAACCACCTCAAAGTTATTCTTTCCAATCAATCCGTTGGGCTATTCCTATAAGTGTCACAAACAGCCCTAGAGTTCGTACTAGAATAACACCTTAAGACACAAATCAACCAAAACCCTAATGTCACCTAGATACTCCAATGTCACCTCAAGTATCCGTGGGTATGATTATACGATATGCATCACACAATCTCAGATTCATCTATTCAACCAACACAAAGGACCTCAAAGAGTACCCCAAAGTTTCTACCGGAGAATCACGACGAAAACGTGTGCCAACCCCTATGCATAGGTTCATGGGAGGAACCCGCAAGTTGATCACCAAAACATACAGCAAGTGAATCACGTGATATCCCATTGTCACCACAGATATCCACGACAAGACATACATCAAGTGTTCTCAAATCTTTAAAGACTCAATCCGATAAGATAACTTCAAAGGGAAAACTCAATTCTTTACAAGAGAGTAGAGGGGGGAGAAAACATCATAGGATCCAAATATAATAGCAAAGCTCGCGATACATCAAGATCGTATCACCTCAAGAACACGAGAGAGAGAGATCAAACACATAGCTACTGGTACATACCCTCAGCCCCGAGGGAGAACTACTCCCTCCTCGTCTGTAACATCCCAAATTTTCAATTTGGAATGTTATACAATAGATCATCACTTCATATCATATTTATTTGCATTTTGGATTGATCCTAGAAATTCTACGCAACTCAAGGACCCTCGGAGAGAGTTGGGGATTTCATTATTTTCATATTTGAGTTTTCTCAAATTTTGAAAATAGGATCATTTGATTTTATTTATTTTATCTTCAGTTATTTCTATTATCAAAATATGAGAGAGGGAATAAAATGACTTTCCCAAAATAAAGAAATATTGAGGATTTAATAAAAAAATCAAATAAGGTTTTATTCTGGAGTTTTTCGTGGTTTTATTTCAATTTAGGAAAAATTGCATGTTTTCAAAAATTGCATTTAGGGCCAAGAAAATGTTCATCCTGTTCTAAAGATTTTATTTAGACGGTGAAAATTTGTTTTGGGAATTTTAGATTTTTATTTATTTTTCTAGAATTTTTCTTACTTTCGGCGAAATTGTTTTATAAAAAAACCCGCGCCCGACTGGGCCAAGGGCCCAGCCGAGCCAGGCCGGCCCAGCCGCCGCCGCCTCCAAGCTCGTGCGGCCGCCGGACTCGAGGAGACCAAGCCGGGCACGCCGCCACCGCCTGACCCCCTCCCCAAGCTGAGTCGTCGCCGCCTCTCTTCCCCACTTTAAATAGCCACCCCGGGGCCCCCTGGGAGCCCCGAGTCGCCGAGCCGCCCCGCCCCGCGCCGCACGCCGCCTGCCGCGCCTCCCGCCGCCCCACCGCCGCTGCTGCCCACCGCCGCCGCTGGAACCCCGCCGCCCCGTTTTTTGAGAAAAAATCGATTCGTTTTTTTTTGAAAACCTAGTTCCATTTTTTTAATAGATCGGTTTTTTCCAGTTTATTTATTTAGCGAGCGTTTGCTCGTCTGTTCATTTTAACAAACGCGTTCATCATTTAGTTCCATAAAACGAACGTTCATTCATTATTCTGTTCGTCGTTTTTCTTTTTCTCGGATTATCCCGCGATTATTTCTGATCACGATTTCTGATCCGATTTTCGTTCTAACTTTTCGCTCGTTTATCGGAATCAGGCGATTCAAGCGCCTGGAGTTTCGTCTCGAAACCCTCTTTCCGTTTAACCAACTCAAACAAGTTTTTGCCTCTGTAAAATTTGATCTAGATCAAGAATAGTAAACGAAGCTTATTTCTTTCGCCGTTTGTCTTTCATTGCTTCGTTTGATTTGATTCTTTTTGCCAACCGGAGTTCTTTAGTTGAACTATCTGGTTAGATCTCTTATTCGAGTTTTACCTATGCATTAGAGAGTACTTATTGTATGCTTGTTTGTTTGCGATAGAGTACCCGGAGTGCGTCGCTTGCTACTTCAAATCGCTAGGTTTTGCGGATCATCAGCGAGGCAAGTAACACTTTGATCATACCTCCAACTACCCAGTTTTATTGCATTAGATCAATCCTCACACCATTGCATGATTAGGATCTAATTAAATTGTGGGTTTGGGAAGTAGATGAGGTAGTACCTATTACCTGTTTTATTATCAAACCTTTGGGAGTTACTTCCAAGTTTGCTTGTTATGCAATGCTATGCTAGTAGACGTGGATTGGGTGAGTGTATCCATGACAGATGTGAGATTGTTAAATTAATGGTTTACTTAAGGTGGCAACCTAAGCACACATCTGGGTGGATTGAGGCACCTGGGTATTCCAGTGATTGCCTGATTTTCTTTGGACCGCCACCCAGGCTCAAAGGGATCATGAGATTATTCATACTAGAAACTTCCGTGTGCAGCCACAAGCTACTATGGGCTCTAGCATAGTTGACTAAGTCGTGCGAACTCTTACAGTGGTAGACTAGCAGATGTAGGGGATGTAGGTTGGTACGGTCTACCCGTTCGTAAGGTGCAATCGCTTCTGAAAGACTATGCCTCGGTCATCCGTTTCTCAAACATCATGTAGTGTGAGAATCCCAACGGAGGAGATCGAGTCTTGGGGGAAAAGTGCGCAAACCTCTGCAGAGTGTATAAACTAATCATGGTTAGCCGTGTCCCCGGTTATGGATCTTGAGTATCTAGTACTTGGATTATCATGTGAATCTCATCATGTTACTCTAAATTAATTTTGTTGGGTTTTAATGATGATGCTTAATTGGGATTGAGAGGGTGTATACACTCTCAATGTTTAACAACTACCATGATAGTTAAATAAAATTTATTCCTTTGCAGTAGGGAAAAATTGGCTTTACGCAAAATTGTAACCATAGAGCTTTCCACCAGCCAAATATGCATGTAGTATAGCCTTATTCTTTCATTGCTCTCTATGTGTTACTTTGCTAGCATATTCCACGTGCTGACCCGTTTCGGGCTGCAATGTTCATGTTGCAGACTTTTCAGACGACGAGTAAGGTGCCTTTAGGTCATGGTTCTATACTCAGTGATGCCGTTGGAGTTGATGGACTCACTTATCTTCCAAGCCTTCCGCTGTTATTGTTATTAGATGGCCTTAAGCCATATTTATTGTAATAAGTTCTCTTTTGAGACACTCGATGTAATAAGTGTGTGATTGCTACTCTGTTATAAATCCTTCAAGTACTGTGTGGTGTCAGCATTACCGATCCAGGGATGACACCGGAGCACAGAGATTGGACTGTTTGAGGTCTGGTCGCTACATCGTCATGGAGAGCACTAGGATGATGAAGATGGCGATCGGAGAGAGATTGTCCCCTCCGGCAGGGTGCCGGAACGGGTCTAGATTGGCTTTTGGTGGCTACGGAGGCTTCTGGCGGCGGAATTCCCGATCTATTGTGCTCACGGATGTTTTTAGGGTATATGGAGATATATAGGCGGAAGAAGTACGTCAGGGGGGCCACGAGGCGCGCCCAGGGGGTGGGCGCGCCCCCTGCCTCGTGACCTCCTCGCAGATCCCCTGACGTGCACTCCAAGTCTTCTGGGCTTCTTTCATTCCAAAAAAGAGTTCCGTGAAGTTTCAGGTCAATTGGACTCCGTTTGGTTTTCCTTTTCTTCGAAACCCTAAAACAGGGTAAAAACAGAAACTGGCACCAGGCTCTGGGTTAATAGGTTAGTCCCAAAAATGATATAAAAGTGTATAATAAAGCCCATAAACATCCAAAACAGTAAATAATATAGCATGGAGCAATCAAAAATTATAGATACGTTGGAGACGTATCAATAAGCATAATTCATATTGGCATCTTGGCCACAAGAATAACAAGCATCATCAAAAAGGGATATTTCAAGAGAATCAAAGGGATCATAATAGTCATCATAGAAATCATCCTTCGGTAAGCACGAAGGGAAATTAAACAATGTATGAGTTGAAGAGTTACTCTCATTAGAAGGTGGGCACGGGTAGCTAATCCGCTCTTCCTCCTTTTGTTCTTCGCTCTCCTCATCATCTTTTTCATCCAATGAGCTCACAGTTTCATCAATTTCTTCTTCCATAGACTCCTGCAAAATATTAATCTCTTCTTGGACAATGGAGTAGTCCTCAATATATGGTTCAACATAGGCATTAGAAGCATAATTATCATAGCAATATTTAAGTATGGCAAAATTTTTAGATTTGTAAAGAGTAGCATCATACTTTTCAATCAAAGAAGCAATTTGATAAGCACCCTTAAAAGCAACAAATTCTTAAATTTGTTGAACATCATAGTAATTATAAACACCCTTAGCATACGAAGATACAATTCCATTATCACTAAACTCACATTGATAGGGAAGGTGTTTCTTACGGTTTTCAGAACAACAAGTAAAATCATATATTTCACATAAATTCCAAGCATAACATTGCAAACGATGAATTTGACCCAGTAAAAGTTTCCCTTTTTCAGATATACGGTGTCACACATAACAAGCATGCTCATCTAAAGATTTGCCCTCAACTAAGCTAGTTGGGGTTTCAGCACGAGCACAAAGGGATCGAAGATGATCCAAGTAATAAGCTTCAGGACTGTGATAGATTTTGAGTGGTTCTTCAACCATTGGTTTAGTTGGTACAACTATTTTTTTGGTATTTTGCGTTTCCTACTCATAACTAAAGATAGAAAACAACTAAGAACAGCAAATAAAAATTACTTAGTGATAAAGCAAACAAGCACACACAAGAATATTCACCCACGCTATTGCTTCCCGGCAACGGCGCCAGAAAAAGGTCTTGATAACCCACAAGTATAGGGGATCACAACAGTTTTCAATAAGTAAGAGTGTCGAAACCAACGAGGAGCTAAAGGTAGAACAAATATTCCCTCAAGTTCTATCGACCACCGATACAACTCTACACACGCTTGGCGTTCGCTTTACCTAGAACAAGTATGAAACTAGAAGTACTTTGTAGGTGTTTTTGGATAGGTTTGCAAGAATATAAAGAGAGCGTAAATAAAGAGTAGGGGCTGTTTAGATAAAGAAACAACTAAGTTAGTTTTAGTAAAGAGCTTTTTGTTACGAGAAAGTTATTTGTCCCTAGGCAATCGATAACTAGACCAATAATCATTATTGCAATTTTATATGAGGGAGAGGCATAAGCTAACATACTTTCTCTACTTGGATCATATGCACTTATGATTGGAACTATTAGCAAGCATCTGCAACTACTAATGTTCATTAAGGTAAAACCCAATCATAGCATTAAAGCATCAAGTCCTCTTGATCCCATACGCAAACAACCTACTTACTCGGGTTTGTGTTTCAGTCACTCACGCAACCCACTATAAGTGAATCATAAACGTATTGCAACACCCTACATCGGGAATCCCTCACGCTTGCGCGACATGGAGAGCACCATAGGACAACACCAATAATAAATCATGCAACTCAAACCAATCTTGATCATCAAATAACCCATAGGACAAAACAGATCTGCTCAAACATCATAGGGTAGCCATACATCACTGGGAAAAAATATATAGCATCGAGCACCATGTTTAAGTAGAGATTACATCGGGTAAAAGAGGGGTTACACTGCTGCATAGAGGGGGGAAGAGTTGGTGATGATGGCGGTGAAGTTGTTGGTGAAGATTACGGTGATGATGATGGCCCCCGGTGGCACTCCGGTGCCACCGGAAGCGAGGGGGAGAGAGCCCCCCTCCTTCTTCTTCTTCCTTGACCTCCTCCCTAGATGGGAGCAGGGTTTCCCCTCTGGTCCTTGGTATCCATGGTGTGGGAGAGGTGAGAGCCCTTCTGTGATTGGATCTGTCTCTCTATCTCTCTCTGTTTCTGCGTTCTCAGATTCTACCCTTTCACCGTTTCTTATATTCCCGAAGATCTGTAACTCCGATTGGGCTGAAATTTTAACACAATCTCTGTCCAGATATTAGCTTTATTGCGGCGAAAGAAGGGCTCCAACCTCCTTACGGGGTGTCCATGAGGGTCCAGGGCACGCCCCCTGCCTCGTGGCCCCCTCGGGCATCGTCTCGCGTGGATTTTTCTTCCCAAAAATCATATATATTCCAAAAAAATCCCCGTCAGTTTTTATCCTGTTTGGACTCCGTTTGATATGGATATTCTGTGAAACAAAAAACATGCAACAAACAGGAGCTGGCACTGGGCACTGGATCAATATGTTAGTCCCAAAAATAGTATAAAAAGTTGCCGAAAGTATATGAAAGTTGCATAATATTGGCATGGAACAATCAAAAATTATAGATACGATGGAGACATATCAACCAGCTGGTCGTTGGTGTTCTGCTTTCACCCTTCTGCAGACATCGCATTCATTCACGAATTGAGCAATTTCTCGCTTCATTCGAGTCCACCAATACGACTGCTTGAGGTCATGGTACATCTTCGTACTTCCAGGATGAATGGGTAGAAGGGAATTGTGCGCCTCTTCATTATGACCTTCCTTAGATCACCTTTAGGAACCACAATCCGGTCCTCGAAGAATAGAGTGTCTTTGTCATCAATGCGATAACACTTGTATTTGGGTTGGCTCTTGGCAATCCCATGTTTCACCTTCTTCACCATGGTATCCAGGAGTTGTGCCTCACGAATTTGATCTTCCAAAGTAGGAGAGACTTGGAGGTTGGCAGAAAGCCTTGAGGAACAACTTAGAGATTCAGTTTGCGGAAAGCTTCACAAAGGTCCGGTTGGAAGGGCTTGAGAATTAAGCTGTTGCAGTAAGCCTTCCTGCTCAAAGCATCTGCAATGACATTGGCCTTGCCTGGAGTATATTCAATACTCAGATTGTACTCTTGAATCATTTCGACCCAACGAGTCTGCCTGAGGTTGAGGTTGGGTTGAGTGAAGATGTACTTGAGGCTCTTATGATCTATGAAAATGTCCACTTTCCTTCCCAACAAGAGATGTCTCCACGTTAATAATGCATGAACAACTGCCGCCAACTCAAGATCGTGAGTGGGATAGTTCCTTTCGTTGGGCTTCAACTTGCGAGAGGTATAGGCCACAACTTTCTTCTCTTGCATTAACACAACGCCGAGACCTTGCAAGGAGGCATCATAGAAAACTTTGAATGGCTTAGATTCATCAGGAGGAGTCAAGACAGGAGCTGTGACTAGCTTCTCTTTGAGGGTGTTGAAAGCAACGTCACATTCAGGTGTCCAGACATACTTGACATGCTTCGGAAGGAGGTTGGAAAGAGGCTTTGCAATCTTAGAGAAATTCGCAACGAATCTTCGACAATAGCTTGCAAGCGCAAGAAAACTGCGAAATTGCTTGATATTCTGAGGAGGTTCCCAATTCACCATTGCAGACACCGTCTCAGGATTAATAGCGATGCCTTTGGTGGAGATGATATGACCAAGGTAAAGAACTTTGTCAAGCCAGAACTCACACTTGGAAAACTTCGCATAGAATTGATGCTCTCTGAGCTTGTCGAGCACCAATCTCAAATGCTTGGCATGATCCTCCTTATTCTTGGAGAAGACCAAAATATCATCGAGATACACCAGGACGAAATCATTTGTGTAAGGGTTTAAGATGAAGTTCATCATGCAAGAGAATGTTGGAGGAGCGTTGACAAGGCCGAAAGACATGATAGTATATTCATAAGAACCATAGCTTGTTCTGAATGCTGTCTTGGGGATATCTTCTTCACGAATGGGAATCTGATGATAACCCATACGGAGGTCAAGCTTGGAGAATACTTTGGCACCTTTAAGTTGCTCGAATAGCTCATTGATGTTGGGAAGTGGATACTTGTTATTAATCATCTTCTTGTTCAATGGACGGTAGTCGATGCAGAGTCGGTCCATTCCATCCTTCTTCCGGACAAAAAGAACACCACAACCCCATGGAGATGAGCTCGGTCTGATCAGACCCATACACTCTTGTTCATCAAGTTGTTTTTTCAATTCCTTCAACTCCTCTAGTCCAAGCTTGTAAGGACGCTTACAAACAGGTTCCGTGCCAGGCTCAAGACCGATAACGAATTCAACTGGCCGGTGAGGAGGCATTCCCGGAAGCTCTTCTAGAAAGACGTCTTGATATTCACAAACGACTGGAATCTGCAAGATGGCATTCAACTCGCCCTTCTCATTGAGAGAAAATAGTCGAATGGTTTCATCACGAGCGGCATAGATGATCACATCATCAGAAGAGTGTGTCAATTGAATTTCCCTGGCAGCACAATCAAGCTGAGCCTTGTGCTTAGAAAGCCAGTCCATCCCGAGAATTAGATCAATATCCGAGTCACCAAGAACAATTGGAGAAGACATAAATTTATAGTTGCCCATCTTGATACCGACATTCGGAACCATCATGCTAGAGCTCAAACGCTTAGCCGGAGAAACAACTTGCAATGCTTTAGGTAATGCCTTAGTGCCAAAATTGTGCTTCGATGCAAATGGATATGACATGAAAGAATGCGATGCACCAGAATCAAATAAGACTTTTGCAGGAATATCATTAACTGGAAGATTACCCATGATCACTTTAGAAGAATCCTCTGCCTGAGCTGCGTTCATCATGTTCACCCTTGTAGACTTGGAATTATGCTTGACCACGCATTGCTGGAAGATCTCACAGGAGGAGGAGGCGGAAGGCGCCTTTGGTTGAAGCATTTGTTTGCATAGTGCCATTTCTGCTGACACTTGTTGCAAGTAACCTCTGAGAGCGGACGATGATAAGGAGCACTTGACCTTGGAGTTTGAGACTGAGCTTTGTTCTGATAGACGGGGTGGGGGGGGGGGGAAGATTCATTGCCACCTTTGCTCTTCTGCTGGTAGGGCTGGCAAAACGGAGGAGGAGGCAACCAGAACTTTTGTTGCTTAGATGCCACTTGTGAGGAAGAAGAAGATTGAACTGCATCCCTGACTCTCTTCTTAGAAGCCTCACACTTGAGCTGAGCAGCTTCTTGCTTTAGTGCCATGTTATAGAATTGATCAAACTTAGTCGGCTCAAGAAGCACGAGAGCTAACTACAGATCCTCTCTGAGGCCACCTCTAAATTGATAGATCATACTCTTTTCGTCAGGAATGTCTTGTTTAGCGAAGCAAGCAAGTTTCTGGAACTGGATATTGTATTGATACACGGACATGCTGCCTTGCTTGAGATTGCGGAACTCCTCACGCTTGCTCTCGGCAACACTTGGTGGGATATGATGAGCTTTGAAGTCTTGGCGGAAATCATCCCAGGTAATCACACGACCTCATCTGGAATCTCTGTATTGCTGAAACCACTCAGCAGCTTGATCCTTGAGTTGAAACGAAGCAAACTTGACAAAGTCCTTAGGCCTGACATGGCTACACTCAAAATGCTTGAAGATGTCCACGAGCCAATCATCGGCGTCTGTGGCCTTGACATAGTTGCTGAAGGACTTCGGCTGGTTTGCGAGGAACTGGTTGAGGATAGCAAACTGAGGCTGATTGTTGGAATTCCCTTGGGTTTGATTTCCTTGGTTGCCTTGACCTTGGTTGTGCTCTTGCAAGAGTTGCAAAAGCATCTGAGTGTTGGCGTTGGTGGCTGCCATGACAGCTTGCCATGCCTCCGGAGGTGGAGGTGGTGGCGGAGGGTTCGACTGATCCCCAACATTGCGGTCCGGATTCTGACGCGTTGGAGGATCCATCCTGAAGAGGGTGACATCCGTTAGAATCTTGATAGACAGATAGACAAGCTAAATCAATGGATAGAAATTGCAACATAAAGTCTTCACAATAAACATTCGAACAAGGATGAACGAATGAATTCCAAAGTAAATCATCACACGTCCATTAAGGTGAGAAGCCACTTAGATGAAGGTAGATGAATAAAGCAACAAGGTACGAATATGAAAAAATAAGTGGTAAGGATTACCCAATCACAAACCAAATATCCGCGGGAAGAAATACTAGAGCTACTTGAATTCCCACTTATAAAACTCCCGAAACTTTCTGGTTATGCAATCAGGTGTTGGGGATACACGGGAAGCATAATATCTCACCCAAACTAACAATCCCTACATCTAGCTGTATCCATCCTTCAACACATAACCAAGAAACCTTCAGAAATCATGTACCTCAACCTTCGAAAAGCATACGTTATACGAGTTATAGCAATACTCCCGAACTCCCGCCCCAGTATTGGGTGGCGTCGAGGTTATCTCACCAACAACTGCATAAAAGAGATTTTCAATGTCGGCGAACTCAGGTATTCCAGAACTGCAACAATAAAATTGTGACGACAACACCTTGGAGCTCAACTCCCCGGGACACTACTACAACCCCAAAATGTCAGGAGGCACCAAGAACAATGTTCTCGTCACAAGACTATCGAAACAATTCCAAGATACCCGCGTGATCCTAAATTTTTTTCATGAAATTTGAGGAGAGAAAAGTCAAAACTTCTACGTGAGGAGGCCTCACCAAAGCGACGAAGGGACTGAGGAGTAAAAAGAATCCTACTCTCTGATATATATATATATATATATAATCCTAAGACTCAGAACATTTTGTTCTAGACTCAACAACGTCATTGATTCGATCAAGCAGGGGGCTCATAAGTTGGGGATGGCTCTGATACCAACTTGTAATACCCACAATGCGGCTAAATCTCCCACGTGTCGGGGCACGACTTAGGGGCATAGCCGCATGGTAGTTTTGTCGCAAGAGGGGTAATCTTCACACAATCCCATGTACTGAATAAGAAAGGGATAAAGAGTTGGATTACAATCGCCACTTCACATAATACATAAATAATTCATACATCATCCAAATACACTCAAAGACTAACTACGGCCAAATCCGAATAAAAAGGAAGATAAACACCAAATGCTAGATCCCCGATCGTCCCAACTGGGCTCCACTACCGATCATCAGGAAATGAAACGTAGTAACGACCCAGATCCTCGTCGAACTCCCACTTGAGTTCGGTAGCATCACATGCACTGGTATCCTCGGCACCTGCAACTATTTGGAAGTATCCATGAGTCACGAGGACTCAGCAATCTCACACCCGCGAGATCAAGACTATTTAAGCTTATGGGTAGGATAAGGTAGTGAGGTGGAGTTGCAGCAAGCACTAAGCATATATGGTGGCTAACATACACAAATAAGAGCGAGAAGAGAAGCAACGCACAGTCGAGAAGCTAGAAGTGATCAAAGTGATCTTGAAACTACTTATGTTCAAGCATAACACAAGACCGTGTTCTCTTCCCGGACTCCGCCTAAAAGAGACCATCATGGCAACACACGCGGTTGATTCATTTTAATTAAGTCATGTGTCAGGTTATCTACAACCGGATATTAACAAATTCCCATCTGCCACATAACCGTGGGCACGGCTCTCGAAAGTTTATACCCTGCAGGGGTGTCCCAACTTAGCCCATCACAAGCTCTCACGATCAACGAAGGATATTCCTTCTCCCGGAAAGACCCGATCAGTCTCGAAATCCCGGTTACAAGACATTTCAACAATGTTAAAACAAGACCAGCAAAGCCGCCCAATGTGCCGACAAATCCCAATAGGAGTCGCACGTATCTCGTTCTCAGGGCACACCGAATGGGACAAGCTACGAGTAAAACCAGCCCTCAAGTTTCCCCGAGGTGGCCCCACAGGCTGCCCGTTTCGGACCAACACTCAGAGGAGCACTGGCCTGGGGGGGGGTTAAAATAAAGATGACCCTTGAGTCTGCAGAACCCAAGGGAAAGGTATAGGTGGTAGGCAGGCAAATGGTAAAACCAAGGTTGGGCCTTGCTGGAGGAGTTTTATTCAAAGCGAACTGTCAAGGGGTTCCCATAACACCAAACCGCGTAAGGAACGCAAAATCAAGGAACATAACACCGGTATGACGGAAACTAGGGTGGCAAGAGTGGAACAAAACACCAGGCATAAGGCCGATCCTTCCATCCTTTACCAAGTATATAGATGCATTAAAGTAAATAATAGATAATAATGACATCCCAATAATATCCATGTTTCAACATGGAACAAACTTCAACTTCACCTGCAACTAGCAACGCTATAAGAGGGGCTGAGCAAAAGCGGTAACATAGCCAAACAACGGTTTGCTAGGAAGGTGGGTTAGAGGCTTGACATGGCAATATGGGATGCATGATATAACAAGTGGTAGGTAGCGCGACATAGCGATAGAACGAACAACTAGCAAAGCAAAGATAGAAGTGATTTCGAGGGTATGGTCATCTTTCCTGCAAAGTTCTCAGAGTTGTCAAAATCTTGATCCTCGTTAGCGTACTCATCAGGTTCCTTGTTCACGTACTCGTCTCCTGACTCTACCCAAAGCAAGAACACAAGCAATAGAACAACAATCAATCACGGTGCAATGCACAAACAACATGATGCAATACATGGCATGATATGCAAGATGTGATATGCAATGCATATGCATGCTCTGGAAGGGAAAGAAAGATCAAGGCATCAACTTGGCAAAGCAAGTATGCCGCTGGAAAGATGAGATGATTTCGGTTGAAATCGATATAAGGATCACCGGAAACGGATGCACGGTTTGCAAATGGCAAGCAAAACAAGAATGACGCAAATTTGCGATTAACAACATGATGGCACTTAGAATACAACAAGAAACTAAGCTAATGCACTCCAGCATAGCAACAAATCATATGGCAGTGATGTACAAGAGATGCTTGACAAAACATGAACACTGAGCTACGGCTAAATCACACTAGAACAGGTTCAAACAAGCATGGGAAAAGTGCAAAAGATATCAGCTTCACATACTTAGTGAAAATACTAACATGTCAAAAACAACATCAGGAAGCAATGTTTAGAGCAAGCAAACAACATGCTACATGAACATATCATGGAAAATCAAGCCATGGCATGATGTAGTTCAAAACATATGTAGACCTCATGCTCATAGAATGCACACATCAAATGCAACAAAAATGACAAATCACCATGATCTGATAAGAACCAGCAGTTAACATATTATAGCACTCTTGCATCGATGAAAATGGCATCATAATGGACAGTAACATGCATGGAAACGCTACTAACATGAAGAGTTCAACAAGACGACCATTTCGACATATCATATGCATGATTCAGAGCTACGAGTACCAAGATGTGGCATGTGGAACAAGGAATAAAAATAGCAGGGGGTTTCGGGACTTAGTAAAAATTTACCCTCTGAAATCCTAGATCTAGGGTTCGGGGCACGTGAACCGAGGTTGATCCGGAGCTCGCCGGAGTTGGACGGAGAGGCGGCCGGAGGCGTCGTGGTCACCGGATCCGGGGCGTCCGGAGATGGCGGCGGGCGGCGGTGTCCGGCTCGGGTGGCACGGGCGCGACGCGGTGGCGGCGGAGACCGGCGACGGTGTTCGGCAGCGGCGGTGGCCGACGAGGGCGCTGGAGGCGGTGGAGCTGATGAGCGGCGGAGCGGCGGCCGACGGCGAGCGGATCGGCCGAGGGCGGCGGCGGATGGGCGAGCGCGCGGGCCCAGGAGGGTCCGCTATGGGCTGCGGCGGGCGACGGTGGTTGGGACACGTGGCGGCCTCTCGTTGGCTCGGGCGCGGCGGCGGGCGCGTCCATCGCGACGAGGGAAGGTGGCTAGGGTTTCGGGACCCGGATTTGGACGGGGAGATGCATATTTATAGGTAGGTGGAGATAGGAGTGTCCAAATGAGGTGCGGTTTTCGCCCACACAATCGTGATCCGACAACGAAGAACATGGAGATGGTTTAGATGGGTTATTGGGCTGTTTTGTAGGGGTGTCTGGCTGCAACACACAAGGGGCTTTTGCGGTTACCCGGTTAACCGTTGGGGCATCAAACGACCTCCAAATGGAACGAAATTTGACAGGCGGTCTACTGGTGGTGTACCAAGGCCACTTGACAAATCTTGGCCCATTCCGAGAATGTTTTTCTCCCACTCACGAAAAGAGACAAGAGGGGTGTGCCGGGTGCATGTGGGAGTGTCGGATTGCGAAACGGACAGCAGGGAAAAGGTTCGGACACATGAGACGAACACGTATGCAATGCGATGCACATGATGACATGATATGAAATGCATGACATGAACAAAATGCAAAACGAAGACAAAAACCCAAGCACAGAGGGAATATCATAATATAAAGCCAAAAATGGCAAGAGTCGGAGTTACAAATATGGCAAGTTACATCCAGGGTGTTATACAACTAGATTGGTTTTTCTTGCAATAGGAGAAGTGCTTAGCTTTGGGTTCAATCTTGCGGTGCTTGATCCCAGTGACAGAAGGGGAACCGACACATATTGTATTGTTGCCATCGAGGATAACAAGATGGGGTTTTCATCACATTGCTTGAGTTTATCCCGCTACATCATGTCATCTTACTTAATGCGTTACTTTGTTCTTCATGAACTTAATACTCTAGATGCAGGCAGGAGTCTGTCGATGTGTGGAGTAATAGTAGTAGATGCAGGCAAGAGTCAGTCTACTTGATACGGACGTGATGCCTATATTCATGTTCATTGGCTTAGATATCATCATAACTTTGCGCTTTTCTATCAATTGCTCGGCAGTAATTTGTTTACTGATACGTCCGTTTTGCATCATGCTTTTATATTGATATTTAATGCATTATGGGCTGTTATTACACACTATATCACAATACTTATGCCTATTCTCTCTTATTTTACAAGGTTTACATGAAGAGGGAGAATGCCGACAGCTGGAACTCTGGGCTGGAAAAGGAGCAAATATTAGAGACCTATTCCGCACAACTCCAGAAGTCCTGAAACTTCACAGAGCACATTTTTGGAATAAATAAAAAATATTGGGCGAATAAAGTACCACAGGGGGCCACCAGCCAGCCACAAGGGTGGAGGGCGCGGCCCACCCCTCTAGGCGCGCCCCGACCTTGTGGGCCCCCTGGTAGGCCTCTGGTGCCCATCTTTGGCTACATGGTGTCTTTTACCCTGGAAAAAAAATAAAGAAGAAGCTTTTAGGATGAAGTGTCGCCGTCTCGAGGCGGAACCTAGGCAGAACCAATCTAGGGCTCTGGAGGAGCTGTTCTGCCGGGGAAACATCTCTCCAGGAGGGGGAAATCACCACCATCGCCATCACCATCGATCCTCTCATCAAGAGGGGGTCAATCTCCATGAACATCTTCACTAGCACTATCTCCTCTCAAACCCTAGTTCATCTCTTGTATTCGATCTTGGTCCCAAAGCCTCAGATTGGTACCTGTGGGTTGCTAGTAGTGTTGATTACTCCTTGTAGTTGATGCTAGTTGGTTTATCCGGTGGAAGATTATATTTTTAGATCCTTAATGATAATTAGTACTCCTCTGATCTTGATCATAAGTATGTTTTGTGAGTAGTTACGTTTGTTCCTGAGGATATGGGAGAAGTCTAGTTATAAGTAATCATGTGAATTTGGTATTCGTTCGATATTTTGATGAGATGTATGTTGTCTCTCCTCTAGTGGTGTTATGTGAACGTCAACTACATGACACTTCACCATTATTTGGGCCTGGGGGAAGGCATTGGGAAGTAATAAGTAGATGATGGGTTGCTAGAGTGACATAAGCTTAAACCCTAGTTTATGCATTGCTTCGTAAGGGGCTGATTTGGATCCTTATGTTTCATGCTATGGTTAGATTTGCCATAATACTTCTTTCGTAGTTGCGGATGCTTTAGAGAGGGGTTAATCATAAGTGGGAGGCTTGTCCAAGGAAGGGCAGCACCCAAGCACTGGTCCACCTACATATCAAATTATCAAAGTAACGAACGCGAATCATATGAGCATAATGAAAACTAGCTAGACAAAAATTCCCATGTGTCCTCGGGAGCGCGTTGATTCATATAAGAGTTTGTCCAGGCTTGTCCTTTGCTACAAAAAGGATTGGGCCACCTTGCTGCACCTTAGTTACTTTGTTTACTTGTTACCCGTTACGATTTATCTTATCACAAAACTATCTGTTACCAATAATTTCAGTGCTTGCAAAGAATACCTTGCTAAAAACTGCTTGTCATTTCCTTCTGCTCCTTGTTGGGTTCGGCACTCTTACTTATCGAAAGGACTGCGATAGATCCCCTATACTTGTGGGTCATCATTTACCCACCGTAATTTTTTCTATCTTGAGAGAAGCGCCTCTAGTGAAACCTATGGCCCCCGGGTCTATTTTCCATCATATAATCTTCTAGTTTCCATCATATTAGTTTCCGATATACTATTTTGCAGTCTACTTTCCGATCCATAAACCAAAAATACCAAAAATATTACTTTACCATTTATCCATCTCTACCAGATCTCACTTTGCAAATAACCGTGAAGGGATTGACAACCCCTTTATCGCGTTGGGTGCAAGTTGGTGTTTGTTTGTGCAGGTATTCGGTGACTTGAGCGTTTTCTCCTACTGGATTGATACCTCAGTTCTCAAAACTGAGGGAAATACTTACTCTACTTTGCTGCATCACCCTTTCCTCTTCAAGGGAAAAACCAATGCAAGCTCAAGAAGTAGCAGGAAGAATTTTTGGCGTCGTTGATGGGGAGATCTACGTCAAGTTAAGACATACCAAGTACCCATCATAAACTCTCATCCCTTGCATTACATTGTTCTACATTCACCTCTCATTTTCCTCTCCCCCACTTCTAAACGATTTTCGAAAAGATTTGCCTATTCTTTGCCCCTCTTCCGTTCATTTTCTTCCTTTGCCTTTTGGTTGCTCGTCTGCTAGATCCATTTGCCGTCATCATGTCTGAAACTGGGGAAGTGATCATTGGAAGTCTTGAGGATAAACTTGATTCTTGCTCTTTGGATCATGAAACTGAAAAAACTCCTAATTACAGAACCAAAAAATTTCGTGTGGGGGACAGTAATATTATTGGAAAAAGTGTCACCCAAGAATTCTTTGATTGTACGAGACCCATGCCTATTAATAAAAGATCTATCCTTCTTGAGACAAATTGTTATGCAAATGCTATTGTTATGCTTGTTGAGAAATTAGAAGAAAATTTGTGCATCTCCATCCTGCTTTGCAAAAGGTGTTTTATGAACTCCCCAATATTAATCATCCAATAGCTAAAAAGATTGCCACTATTATTCTTGTGCATGAATTTGATTTTATAATACAAGAAGCTAGGGTTATATTTGATTTGTATAAAAAGTATGTTGAACACCCTCCAATTATAGATATCCTCCATGATAAAGAAACCATGCGTAGATTGGAATCTAGAGATTATCAATCTTATAGTGAAAATCTTAGGAGAAGAGTTCGCCATTCAGAAATCTCCCAATCTTTGTATCATGAGGCTTTTGAAGAGTTTGATTGGATTACTAGGGGAATTTATGTAGGATTTAATAGGGATTGGTTGAATAAAATGATGAAGGAACCCCTCACAAATGAGTTACGTATTTTATATGATGATATATACGGTGATGATCCCGACTATGGGTTTATGAATATTAAAATTACCAATCAAACCCCTTTTCATGATTTGAGTTTAGCTACTAGGAGGGAAATAAAGGAAAGGATAGAATTGCTAAGACGGGTTTTAGAGGATTTAATGAGGAAAGAATTGCATACCAAAGACGGAAATACTTAGATCTATTCGTGTTTTATGCCTAGCTAGGGGCGTTAAACAATAGTGTTTGTTGTGAGGCAACCCAATTTTATTTTTGTTTTTACTTTTTAGGTTATGTTTTGCATTAAATAATTTATCTATCCTCCGGTTATATGTGGTTTTATGTTTAGTTAGTGTTTGTGCCAAGTAAGACCTTTGGGATAGCTTACGGTGATAGTTAATTTGATCTTGCTAAAAAACAGGAACTTTTGCACTCAGGAAATTAATTTTCGTTTTCAAAAAAAGAGAAATAAAATATTGATTCTTTTTGCAAGATATTAATAAACAAATTTATTAGGCCGTCCTAATTTTTCAGAATTTTTGGAGTTGCAGAGTATTCGAAATCTCCAGATTGCTACAGACTATTCTGTTTTTGACAGATTCTGTTTTCTTTGTGTTGTTTGCTTATTTTGATGTATCTATGGCTCGTATCGGGGGGTATGAACCATGGAAAAGTTGGAATACAATAGATATTACACCAATATAAATAAAGAATGAGTTCATAACAATAACAAAAGTGATGATTTATTTTCTTATACTAACGGAGCTTATGAGATTTTCTGTTGAGTTTTGTGTTGTGAAGTTTTCAAGTTTTAGGCAAGGATTTGATGGACTATGGAGTAAGGAGTGAAAAAAGCCTAAGCTTGGGGATGCCCAAGGCACCACAAGGTTATATTTAAGGACAACCAAGAGCCTAAGCTTGGGGATGCCCCGGAAGGCATCCCCTCTTTCGTCTTCGTTTATCGGTAACTTTACTTGAGGCTATATTTTTATTCACCACATGATATGTGTTTTGCTTGGAGCGTCTTGTATGATTTGAGTCTTTGAGTTTGCCTTTTAGTTTGCCGCAATCATCCTGGCTGTATAAATATTTTGAGAGAGACACGCATGAATCGTGATTTATTAGAATACTCTTTGTGCTTCACTTATATCTTTTGTGCTAGGCAATTTTGCTCTACGTGCTTCACTTATATCTTTTTAGAGCACGACGATGGTTTTATTTTATAGAAATTTATGAACTCTCGTGCTTCACTTATATTATTTTGAGAGTCTCTAAACAGCATGGTAATTTGGTTTGGTTATAAATTTAGTCCTAATATGATAGGCATCCAAGAGGGATATAATAAAAACTTTCATATAAAGTGCATTGAATACTATAAGAAGTTTGATTCCTTATGATTGTTTTGAGATATGAAGATGGTGATATTAGAGTCGTGGTAGTAAGTAATTGTGAATTTGAGAAATACTTGTGTTAAAGTTTGTGATTCTCGTAGCATGCACGTATGGTGAACCGTTATGTGATGAAGTCAGAGCATGATTTATTTATTGATTGTCTTCCTAATGAGTGGCAGTCGGGGATGAGTGATGGTCTTTTCCTACCAATCTATCCCCTAGGAGCATGCACGTAGTACTTCGTTTCGACAACTAATAGATTTTTGCAATAAGTATATGAGTTCTTTATGAATAATGTTGAGTCCAAGGATTATATGCACTCTCACCCTTCCACCTTTGCTAGCCTCTCTTGTATCGCGCAACTTCCGCCGGTACCATAAACCCACCATATACATGCCTCAAAACAACCACCATACCTACCTATTATGGCATTTCCATAGGCATTCCGAGATATATTGCCGTGCAACTTTCCACCGTTCCGTTTATTATGACATGCTCCATCATTGTCATATTGCTATGCATGATCACGTAGTTGACATCATATTTGTGGCAAAGCCACCATTCATAATTCTTTCATACATGTCACTTTTGATTCATTGCACATCTCGGTACATCACCGGAGGCATTCACATAGAGTCATATTTTGTTCTAAGTATCGAGTTGTAATTCTTGAGTTGTAAGTAAATAAAAGTGTGATGATCTTCATTATTAGAGCATTGTCCCATGTGAGGAAAGGATGTTGGAGACTATGATTCCCCCACAAGTCGGGATGAGACTCTGGACGAATAAAAAAAAGAAAAGCCAACAAATGAGAGAAGGCTCAAATAAAAAAATGAGAGAAAAGAGAGAAGGGGCAATGCTACTATCCTTTTACTACACTCGCGCTTCAAAGTAGCACCATGATCTTAATGATAGAGAGTCTCCTATGATATCACTTTCATATACTAGTGGAAAATTTTCATTATAGAACTTGGCTTGTATATTCCAATGATGGGCTTCCTCAAATTGCCCTAGGTCAAAGCAAGTTGGATGCACACCCACTTAGTTTCTTTTTGAGCTTTCATAAACTTATAGCTCTAGTGCATCCGTTGCATGGCAATCCCTACTCACTCACATTGGTATCTATTGATGGGCATCTCTGTAGCCCGTTGATACGACTAGTTGATGTGAGACTATCTCCTTCTTTTTGTCTTCTCCATAACCACCGTCTATTCCACCTATAGTGCTATGTCCATGGCTCACGCTCATGTATTGCGTGAAAGTTGAAAAGGTTTGAGAACATCAAAAGTATGAAACAATTGCTTGGCTTGTCATCAGGGTTGTGCATGATTTAAATATTTTGTGTGATGAAGGTGGAGCATAGCCAGACCATATGATTTTGTAGGGATAAGCTTTCTTTGGCCATGCCATTTTGAGAAGACATGATTGCCTTGTTAGTATGCTTGAAGTATTATTGGTTTTATGTCAATATTAATCTTTTGTTTTGAATCATACAGATCTGAACATTCATGCCACAATAGAGAAAGTTATATGGATAAATATGTTAGGTAGCATTCCACATAAAAAATTCTGTACTTATCATTTACCTAGTTGAGGATGAGGAGGAATTAAGCTTGGGGATACTTGATATTGTTGGGAAACGTAGTAATTTCAAAAATTTCCTACACACATGCAAGATCATGGTGATGCATAGCAACGAGAGAGGAGAGTATCATCCACGTACCCTCGTAGACCGTAAGCAGAAGCGTTATGAGAACGCGGTTGATGCAGTCGTACGTCTTCACAATCCGACCGATCCAAGTACCGAACGTACGACACCTCTGAGTTCAGCACACGTTCAGCTCGATGACATCCCATGAACTCCAATCCAGTAGAGCTTCACGGGAGAGTTCCGTCAGCATGACGACGTGATGACGGTAATGATGTTGCTACCGACGCAGGGCTTCGCCTAAGCACCGCTATGATATGATCGAGGTGGATTATGGTGGAGGGGGCACCGCACACGGCTAAGGGATCAATGATCAACTTGTGTGTTCTAGGGTGCACCCCGCCCCCGTATATAAAGGAGAAAGGGGGGAGGCCGGCCGTCCCTCCTAGGGCATGCCAGGAGGAGGAGTCCTCCTCCTAGTAGGAGTAGGACTCCCTTTCCTACTCCTACTAGGAGGAGGAAATGAAGGGGAAAGGGGAGAAGGAAGGAGAGGGAGGAAAGGAGGAAAGGGGGGCGGCCCCCTAGTCCAATTCGGTTTGGGCTAGGGGGGCCGCGCGCCCTGCCTCCTCTCTTCCACCACTTGGCCCATGAGGCCCAATACTTCTTCCCCGTATTCCCGTAACTCCCCGGTACTCCGAAAAATACCCGAATCACTCGGAACCTTTCCGATGTCCGAATATAGTCGTCCAATATATCGATCTTTACGTCTCGACCATTTAGAGACTCCTCGTCATGTCCCCGATCTCATACGGGACTCCGAACTACCTTCGGTACATCAAATCACATAAACTCATAATATCGATCATCAGCGAACGTTAAGCGTGCGGACCCTATGGGTTCGAGAACTATTTAGACATGACCGAGACACGTCTCTGGTCAATAACCAATAGCGGAACCTGGATGTTCATATTGAATCCTACATATTCTACGAAGATCTTTATCGGTCAAACCGCATAACAACATACGTTGTTCCCTTTGTCATCGGTATGTTACTTGCCCGAGATTCGGTCGTCGGTATCCCAATACCTAGTTCAATGTCATTACCGGAAAGTCTCTTTACTCGTTCCGTAATGCACTATCCCGCAACTAACTCATTAGCTGCATTGCTTGCAAGGCTTATAGTGATGTGCATTACCGAGAGGGCCCAGAGATACCTCTTCGACAATCGGAGTGACAAATCCTAACTCGATCTATGCCAACTCAACAAGTACCATCGGAAACACCTATAGAGCACCTTTATAATCAACCAGTTACGGTGTGACGTTTGGTAGCACACAAAGTGTTCCTCCGGTAATCGGGTGTTGCATAATCTCATAGTCATAGGAACATGTATAAGTCATAAAGAAAGGAATAACAACAAACTAAACGATCATCGTGCTAAGGTAACGGATGGGTCAAGTCAATCACATCATTCCCTAGTGATGTGATCCCGTTAATCAAATCACAACTCATGTCTATGGCTAGGAAACTTAACCATCTTTGATTCAACGAGCTAGTCAAGTACAGGCATACTAGTGACACTTTGTTTGTCTATGTATTCACACATGTACTAAGTTTCCGGTTAATAAAATTCTAGCATGAATAATAAACATTTATCATGATATAAGGAAATATAAACAACAACTTTATTATTGCCTCTAGGGCATATTTCCTTCAGTCTCCCACTTGCACTATAGTCAATAATCTAGTTCACATCATCATGTGATTTAACATCAATAGTTCACATCTTTATGTGATTACTTCACATCTCCACGTGACTAACACCCAAAGGGTTACTAGAGTCGATAATCTAGTTCACATCGCTATGTGATTAACACCCAAAGAGTGATCATGTTTTGCTTGTGAGAGAAATTTAGTCAACGGGTCTGCCACATTCAGAGCCGTATGTATTTTGCCAATTTTCTGTCTACAATGATTTGCACGGAGCTAATCTAGCTAATTGCTCCCACTTTCAATATGTATCTAGATCGAGACTTAGAGTCATCCAGATCGGTGTCAAAGCTTGCATCGACGTAACTCTTTACGACGAACTCTTTGTCACCTCCATAACCAAGAAACATTTCCTTATTTGACCGCTCTCCAGTGATCTACTCCTGGATCACTATTGTACCCTCTTGCCAAACTTATGGCGAGGTACACAATAGGTCTGGTACACAACATAGCATACTTTGTAGAACCTATGACCGAGGCATAGGGAATGACTTTTCATTCTCTTTCTATTTTCAGCCGTGGTTGGGTTTTGAGTCTTTACTCAACTTCACACCTTGCAACACAGGCAAGAACTCCTTCTTTGACTGTTCCATTTTGAACTACTTCAAAATCTTGTCAAGGTATGTACTCATTGAAAAAACTTATCAAGTGTCTTGATCTATCTCTATAGATCTTGATGCTCAATGTGTAAGCAACTTCATCGAGGTCTTTCTTTGAAAAATTCTTTTCAAACACTCCTTTATGCTTTCTAGAAAATTCTACATTATTTCTAATCAACAATATGTCATTCACATATACTTATCAGAAATGTTGTAGTGCTCCCACTCACTTTCTTGTAAATACAGGCTTCACCGCAAGTCTGTATAACACCATATGTTTTGATCACTTTATCAAAGCATATATTCCAACTCCGAGATGCTTGCACCAGTCCATAGATGGATCGCTGGAGCTTGCTCACTTTGTTAGCACCTTTAGGATCGACAAAACATTCTGGTTGTATCATATACAACTCTTCTTTAAGAAATCCATTAAGGAATGCAGTTTTGACATCAATTTGCCAGATTTCATAAAATGCGGCAACTGCTAACATGTTTCGGACAGACGTAAGCATCGCTATAGGTGAGAAAGTCTCATCGTAGTCAACCCCTTGAAGTTCTCGAAACCTTTTGCAACAAGTCGAGCTTTCTAGACAGTAACACTACTATCAGCGTCCGTCTTCCTCTTGAAGATCCATTTATTCTTGATGACTCACTGATCATCTGGCAAGTTAATCAAAGTCCACACTTTGTTCTCATACATGGACCCCATCTCAGATTTCATGGCCTCATGCCATTTTGCGGAATTTGGGCTCATCCTTCCTCATAGTTCGTAGGTTCGTCATGGTCAAGTAACATGACTTCTAGAAAGGATTACCGTACCACTCTAGTGCGGACCATACTATGGTTGTACTACGAGGTTCGGTAGTAACTTGATCTGAAATTTCATGATCATCATCATTAGCTTCCTCACTAATTGGTGTAGAGATCACTAGAGCTGATTTCTGTGATGAACTACTTTCCAATTCAGGAGAAGGTACAATTACCTTATCAAGTTCTACATTCCTCCCACTCAGTTCTTTCGAGAGAAACTTCTTCTCTAGAAAGGATCCACTTTTAGCAACAAAATATCTTGCCTTCAGATCTGTGATAGAAGGTGTACCCAACAGTTTCTTTTGAGTATCCTATGAAGACACACTACTCCGATTTGGGTTCGAGCTTATCAGTTTGAAACTTTTTCACATAAGCATCGTAACCCCAAATTTAAGAAATGATAGCTTTGGTTTCTTGCCAAACCATAGTTCATACAGTGTCATCTCAACGGATTTAGATGGTGCCCTATTTAACGTGAATGCAGCTGTCTCTAATGCATAACCCCAAGACGATAGCGGTAAATCAGTAAGAGACGTCATAGATCGCACCATATCTAGTAAAGTGCGATTACGACGTTCGGACACACCATTACGGTGTGGTGTTCCAGGTGGCGTGAGTTGCAAAACTATTCTGCATTGTTTCAAATGAAGACCAAACTCGTAACTCAAATATTCTCCTCCACGATCAGATCGTAGAAGCTTTATTTTCTTGTTACGATGATTTTCCATTTCACTCTAAAATTCTTTGAACTTTTCAAATGGTTCAGACTTATGTTTCATCAAGTAGATATACCCATATCTGCTCAAATCATCTGTGAAGGTCAGAAAATAACGATACCCGCCGCGAGTCTGAACACTCATCAGACTGCATACATCAGTATGTATTATTTCCAATAAGTCAGTTGCTCGCTCTATTGTTTCCAAGAACGGAGTCTTAGTCATCTTGCCTATGAGGCATGGTTCCAAGCATCAACTGATTCATAATCAAGTGATTCCAAAAGCCCATCAACATGGATTTTCTTCATGCGCTTTACACCAATATGACCTAAACGGCAGTGCCACAAATAAGTTGCACTATCATTATTAACTTTTGCATCTTTTGGCTTCAATATTATGAATATGTGCATCACTACGATCGAGATTCAATAAACCATTTATATTGAGTGTATGACCATAGAAGGTTTTATTCATGTAAATAGAATAACAATTATTCTTTGACTTAAATGAATAACCGTATTGCAATAAACATGATCAAATCATATTCATGCTCAACGCAAACTCCAAATAACATTTATTTAGGTTTAACACTAATCCCGAAAGTATAGGGAGTGTGCAATGATGATCGTATCAATCTTGGAACCACTTCCAACACACATTGTCACTTCACCCTTAACTAGTCTATGTTCATGCTGCAACTCCCGTTTCGAGTTACTACTCTTTAGTGACTGAACCAGCATCAAAATACCGAGGGGTTGCAATGAACACCAGTAAAGTACACATCAATAACATGTATATCAAATATACCTTTGTTCACTTTGCCATCCTTCTTATCCGCCAAGTATCTAGGGCAGTTCCACTTCCAGTGACCATTTCCTTTGCAGTAGAAGCACTCAGTTTCAGGCTTGGGTCTAGCTTTAGGCTTCTTCATGGGAGTGGCAACTTGCTTGCCATTCTTCTTTAAGTTCCCTTTCTTTCCCTTGCCCTTTTAATTGAAACTAGTGGTCTTGTCAACCATCAACACTTGATGTTTTTCTTGATTTCTACCTTCATCGATTTTAGCATCACGAAGAGCTTGGGAATCGTTTCTGTTATCCCTTGCATATTATAGTTCATCACGAAGTTCTAGTAACTTGGTGATAGTGACTAGACAACTCTGTCAATCACTATCTTATTTGGAAGATTAACTCCCACTTGATTCAAGTGATTGTAGTACTCAGACATTCTAAGCACATGCTCACTAACTGAGCTATTCTCCTCCATCTTGTAGGCAAAGTACTTGTCTCATACCTCTCGACTCGGGAATGAGTCTGAAATACCAATTTTAGCTCTTGGAACATGTTATATGTTCCGTGGCGTTCAAAACATTTTTGAAGTCCCAGTTCTAAGCCGTAAAGCATGGTGCACTAAACTATCAAGTAGTCATCATACCAAGCTTTGTCAAATGTTCATAACGTGTGCATATGCTCCTGCAATAGGTCTGTCACCTAGTGGTGCATCAAGGACATAATTTTTCTATGCAGCAATGAGGATAATCCTCAGATCACGGATCCAATCTGCATCATTGCTACTAACATCTTTCAACTTAGTTTTTCTCTAGGAACATATAAAAAATAAACGGGGAGCTACATTGTGAGCTATTGATCTACAACATAGATATGCAAATACTATCAGGACTAAGTTCATGATAAATTGAAGTTCAATTAATCATATTACTTAAGAACTCACACTTAGATAGACATCCCTCTAATCATCTAAGTGATCATGTGATCCATATCAACTAAACCATAACCGATCATCATGTGAGATGGAGTAGTTTTCAATGGGGAACATATCTATGTTGATCATATCTACTATATGATTCACACTCGACCTTTCGGTCTCAGTGTTCTGAGGCCATATCTGCATATGCTAGGCTCGTCAAGTTTAACCCGAGTATTCTGCGTGTGCAAAACTGTCTTACACCCGTTGTAGATGAATGTTGAGCTTATCACACCTGATCATCACGTGGTGTCTCGGCACGACGAACTTTGGCAACGGTGCATACTCAGGGAGAACACTTTTACCTTGAAATTTAGTGAGAGATCATCTTATAATGTTACCATCAAACAAAGCAAAATAAGATGCATAAATGATAAACATCACATGCAATCAATATAAGTGAGATGATATGGACATCATCATCTTGTGCCTTTGATCTCCGTCTCTAAAGCACCGTCATGATCACCATCGTCACCGGCGCGACACCTTGATCTCCATCGTAGCATTGTTGTCGTCTCGCCAACTATTGCTTCTACGACTATCGCTACCGCTTAGTGATAAAGTAAAGCAATTACAGGGCAATTGCATTGCATACAATAAAGCGACAACCATATGGCTCCTGCCAGTTGCCAATAACTCCGTTACAAAACATGATCATCTCATACAATAAATAAAGCATCATGTCTTGACCATATCACATCACAACATGCCCTGCAAAAACAAGTTAGACATCCTCTACTTTGTTGTTGCAATTTTTACGTGGCTGCTACGGGCTGAGCAAGAACCGTTCTTACCTACGCATCAAAACCACAATGATATTTTGTCAAGTTAGTGATGTTTTAACCTTCACAAGGACCGGGAGTAGCCACACTCGGTTCAACTAAAGTTGGAGAAACTGACACCCGCCAGCCACCTGTGTGCAAAGCACATCGGTAGAACCAGTCTCGTGTAAGCGTACGCGTAATGTCGGTCCGGGCCGCTTCATCCAACAATATCGCCGAACCAACGTATGACATGCTGGTAAGCAGTATGACTTGTATCGCCCACAACTCACTTGTGTTCTACTCGTGCATATAACATCTACGCATAAACCTGGCTCGGATGCCACCATTGGGAAACGTAGTAATTTCAAAAACATTCTACGCACACGCAAGATCATGGTGATGCATAGCAACGAGAGAGGAGAGTATCGTCCACGTACCCTCGTAGACCGTAAGAGGAAGCGTTATGAGAACGCGGTTGATGTAGTCGTACTTCTTCACGATACGACCGATCCAAGTACCTAACGTACGGCACCTCCGAGTTCAGAACACGTTCAGCTCAATGACGTCCCACGAACTCCGATCCAGTAGAGTTTCACGGGAGAGTTCTGTCAGCACGACGGCGTGATGACGGTGATGATGTTGCTACCGACGCAGGGCTTCGCCTAAGCACCGCTACGATATGATCGAGGTGGATTATGGTGGAGGGGGGCACCGCACACGGCTAAGGGATCAATCATCAACTTGTGTGTTCTAGGGTGCCCCTTGCCCCCGTATATAAAGGAGCAAGGGGGGAGGTCGGCGGACCCTCCTAGGGTATGCCAGGAGGAGGAGTCCTCCTCCTAGTAGGAGTAGGACTCCCTTTTCCTACTCCTACTAGGAGGAGCAAAGGAAGGGGAAATGGGAGAACGAAGGAGAGGGAGGAAAGGAGTAAAGGGGAGTCGGCCCCCTAATCCAATTCGGTTTGGGCTAGGGGGGGGCGTGCACTGCCTCCTCTCTTCCACCACTTGGCCCATGAGGCCCAATACTTCTTCCTCGTATTCCCGTAACTCCCCGGTACTCCGAAAAATACCCGAATCACTCGGAACCTTTCCGACGTCCGAATACATTTGTCCAATATATCGATCTTTATGTCTCGACCATTTCGAGACTCCTCGTCATGTCCCCGATCTCATCCGGGACTTTGAACTACCTTCGGTACATCAAATCACATAAACTCATAATACCGATCGTCAGCGAACATTAACCGTGCGGGCCCTATGGGTTCGAGAACTATGTAGACATGATCGAGACACGTCTCTGGTCAATAACCAATAGCGGAACCTGGATGTTCGTATTGGATCCTACATATTCTACGAAGATCTTTATCGGTCAAACCGCATAACAACATACGTTATTCCCTTTGTCATCGGTATGTTACTTTCCCGAGATTCGATCGTTGATATCCCAATACCTAGTTCAATCTCATTACCGGCAAGTCTCTTTACTCGTTCCGTAATGCACTATCCCGCAACTAACTCATTAGCTGCATTGCTTGCAAGGCTTATGGTGATGTGCATTACCGAGAGGGCCCAGAGATACCTCTCCGACAACCGGAGTGACAAATCCTAATCTCAATCTATGCCAACTCAACAAGTACCATCGGAAGCACCTGTAGAGCACCTTTATAATCACCCAGTTACGTTGTGATGTTTGGTAGCACACAAAGTGTTCCTCCGGTAATCGGGAGTTGCATAATCTCATAGTCATAGGAACATGTATACGTCATGAAGAAAGCAATAGCAACAAACTAAACGATCATCGTGCTAAGATAACAGATGGGTCAAGCCAATCACATCATTCCCTAATGATGTGATCCTGTTAGTCAAATGACAACTCATGTCTATGGCTAGGAAACTTAACCATCTTTGATTCAACGAGCTAGTCAAGTAGAGGCATACTAGTGACACTTTGTTTGTCTATGTATTCACACATGTACTAAGTTTCCGGTTAATACAATTCTAGCATGAATAATAAACATTTATCATGATATAAGGAAATATAAATAACAACTTTATTATTGCCTCTAGGGAATATTTCCTTCAGATACGTCTCCAACGTATCTATAATTTTTGATTGTTCCATGCTATTATATTATCTGTTTTGGTGTTTTATATGCATTATTATGCTATTTTATATTATTTTGGGACTAACCTATTAACCTAAAGCCCAGTGCCAGTTTCTGTTTTTTTCCTTGTTTTAGAGTTTCGCAGAAAAGGAATATCAAACGGAGTCCAAACGAAATAAAACTTTTGCGATGATTTTTCTTGGACCAGAAGACATCCAGAGGACTTGGAGTGCAAGTCAAAGAGGCGACAAGGCGGCCACAAAGATGGAGGGCGCGCCCAGGGGTGTAGGGAGCCCCACCCTTGTGGGCCCCTCGTGACTCCATCGACTTATTTCTTCTGCATATATATTCTCAAATATTCCCAAACCAACCAGGAGAGCCACGAAAACACTTTTCCACCGCCGAAACCTTCTGTACCTACAAGATCCCATCTAGGCGCCTTTTCTGGCGTCCTGCTGGAGGGGGATTCAATGACGGAGGGCTTCTACATCAACACCATTGCCTGTCCGATGAAGCGTGAGTAGTTTACCACAGACCTACGGGTCCATAGCTAGTAGCTAGATGGCTTCTTCTCTCTCTTTGATTCTCAATACCATGTTCTCCTCAATGTTCTTGGAGATCTATTCGATGTAATACTCTTTTGCGGTGTGTTTGTCGAGATCCGATGAATTATGGATTTATGATCAGCTTATCTATGAATATTATTTGATTCTTCTCTGAATTCTTATATGCATGATTTTATATCTTTGCAAGTCTCTTCGAGCTATCAATTTGGTTTGGCAACTAGATTGGTTTTTCTTGCAATAGGAGAAGTGCTTAGCTTTGGGTTCAATCTTGCGGTGCTTGATCCCAGTGATAGAAGGGGAACCGACACATATTGTATTGTTGCCATCGAGGATAACAAGATGGGGTTTTCGTCATATTGCTTGAGTTTATCCCGCTACATCATGTCATCTTACTTAATGCGTTACTTTGTTCTTCATGAACTTAATACTCTAGATGCAGGCAGGAGTTGGTCGATGTGTGGAGTAATAGTAGTAGATGCAGGCAGGAGTTGATCTACTTGATACGGACATGATGCCTATATTCATGATCATTGCCTTAGATATCGTCATAACTTTGCGCTTTTCTATCAATTGCTCAGCAGTAATTTGTTTACCCACCGTAATATTTTCTATCTTGAGAGAAGCCTCTAGTGAAACCTATGGCCCTCGGTGTCGGTGTCAAAACCGACGGATCTCGGGTAGGGGGTCCCGAACTGTGCGTCTAAGGTCGATGGTAACAGGAGACAGGGACACGATGTTTTACCCAGGCTCGGGCCCTCTTGATGGAGGTAATACTGAGGGAGTCCTGGATTAGGGGGTCCTTGGGCGTCCGGACTATGGTACGTGGGCCGGACTGATGGACTGTGAAGATACAAGACAGAAGACTATCTCCCGTGTCCGGATGGGACTCTCCTTGGCGTGGAAGGCAAGCTTGGCATCCCAATATGAAGATTCCTTTCTCCGTAACCGACTTTGTACAACCCTAGCCCCCCCGGTGTCTATATAAATCGGAGGGCTTAGTCCATAGGGATGAAGAATCATATTCATAGTCATACATGCTAGACTTCTAGGGTTTTAGCCATTATGATCTCGTGGTAGATCAACTCTTGTAACCCCCATACTCATCAATATTAATCTAGCAGGACGTAGGGTTTTACCTCCATCGAGAGGGCCAGTACCTGGGTAAACATTGTGTTCCCGGTCTCCTGTTACCATTGACCTCAGACGCATAGTTCGGGACCCCTCGACATTGGTGCTTTCATTGAGAGTTCCGCTATGTTGTTGTCAAGAGGTTTGATGGCCTCGTCAATCGTCCACAACAACATTGTCCAGGGAGAAACCTTCCTCCTCGGACAAATCTTCGTGTTCGGCGGCTTCGTACTGCGGGCCAACTTGCTTGTCCATCTAGAGCAGATCGATAGCTATGCCCCTGGCCATCAGGTCAGATTTGGAAGCTTGAACTATGCCGTGGACATCTGCGGAGACTTGATCTTCGACGGATTCGAGACCGCGGCAGTAGCCGCTCCCTGTCACCACGATGAACATGACTTAAATCTGTCATTGAACCACACCCAGGAGAAAGAACCTGCAACTCCTCTGGCTCTAGATCCGGAGCAGATCACGCCATCCAAGGATGGGAGGCTCAACCCCGCCATGGAGGCCACAGATTCAGCGGCGTTGGAGCCGCACACATACCCTACCTCAAGTGAGATTTATGTTACCAGAACCTCGGACACATTTCCGGCTACAGGTTCTGAAGCATGTGCGTCCGTGCATGACGAGCTTGATCGGGCATCGATCGTTGAATTCAGCTCCGCGGACATCTTCCGGCACTCGCCTTTAGGCGACGTGCTAAAATCATTAAAACACTCTCCTTAGCAGGGGACTCACAACCGAATTATATCCGGTTCAAACTGGAGGCTGATGACGAAGAATTTCACTTCCCACCCCCCGCCCAAATAGCCACTATCGAAGACTTAACTGACATGCTCGATTACGGCTCCGACGACATCAACGGTATGGACGACGATGCCAGAGAAGAAGAGGCCCAAAACCCACCGTTTACCGGACGCTGGACGGCCACTTCCTCGTATGACGTATACACGATGGATGCACCAAAAGAGAATAGCAGCGATGACAAGGAAGATCCAGTTGAGGATAAACCTCCCGAGATACAACCAAAGTGCCGGCATCAGCGGTGCTGCTCTAAGTCACACCGCAGTAAAGACAACAACACCGACACATGAGAAGATAACACTTCGGACGATGCCGAAAACAATGAAGACCCCGTTGAGGCAACTTCTAAACATGATGAACGGGAAGACGGGCAAGTTATCCCTGATGAACAAGCCATGCACGAAGACTCGGAGGATAGTAATTATCTTCCGCTCTCCTAGGATGAGGCAAGCCTCGGCACCGAGGATTTTATCGTGCTTGAGGAACCTCTCGAGCAGGAGAGCTTCAAGCGCCAGCTAATAGCCACTGCAAGTAGACTAAAAAATAAACAGCGGCAGCTTCAGGCTGATCAAGATCTACTCAATGATAGATGGACTGATGTCCTGGCAGCCGAGGAATACGACCTCAAGCGCCCAGCCAAAAGTTACCCGTAGCGCAAATTGCTACCTCAGTTCGATGATGAGGCGTTGGAGCCTGCACCATCATCGCGCAATGCGGCTGACCGACCAGCACGTGGTTGGGATAAAGCGGCAACTCAAGCCGAACACCAGCCTGCCCTACCTCACCGTAAAGGCAGAGGTAAAACAGCTCGGGGACACACACGTGACCTATGACAGGACTTGGATAGTAGAGCAGGTCAGAATAGATCGATCTATGGATCACGGGGACGTGCCCCGACAAGCGATAACGGCTATCTAGCCGGATGCAATAGTCATTCTCACGCCCGGGCCGAAAACTGCAGACGGACTCCATCCGAGCTACGTCGCGACGTGGCCTGATATACAGGCGCCGCTCACCCACTTTGCTTCACCGACGAAGTAATGGAGCACGAATTCGCATAAGGGTTTAAACCCGTAAACATTGAATCATACGATGGGACAACAGACCCCGCGGTATGGATCGAGGACTTTCTTCTTCACATTCATATGGCCCGCGGCGATGATCTCCATGCCATCAAATACCTCCCACTAAAACTAAAGGGACCAGCTCGGCACTGGTTAAACAGCCTTCTAGAGAACTCTGTTGGCATCTGGGAAGACCTGGAAGATGCCTTTCACAATAACTTCCAAGGTACATATGTCCGGCCACGAGATGCCGATGACTTAAGTCACATCATCCAACAGCCCGGAGAGTCAGCCAGAAAGCTCTGGACTAGGTTCTTAATTAAAAAGAACCAAATTGTCGATTGTTCGGACGCCGAAGCCCTCGCAGCCTTCAAACACAGCGCCCGGGATGAATGGCTCGCTCACCACCTCGGTCAAGAAAAACCAAAATCCATGACAGTCCTTACCGCTCTAATGACCCGCTTTTGCTCGGGAGAAGACAGCCGGCTCGCTCATAGGAGCAACAGCGCTAGCGACCCGGGCAGTTCTGAAGTCCAAGACGGCAACCGAAAGCCACGACGCAATAAACACAAGCGTCGTAATAATGATAAAATAACGCAAGACACAACAGTTAACGCCGGATTCAGCAGCTCCAAGCTCGGTCAACGGAAAAATCCATCCAAGGAAAATAGAGACGGACCATCCAACCTCGATAAGATATTGGATCGGCCCTGCCAGATTCATGGCACCCTCGATAAACCAGCTACCCATACTAACAGAAGATGCTGGGTCTTCAAACAAGCCGGCAAGCTAAAAGCCGAACACAAGGGGAAGGGGCTGCCCAGTGACAGCGATGACGAAGAGACTCGCTAGCCAAATACCGGGGTTCATAAGCAATCCCCCAAAGTGAAAACCGTAAATATGGTATATGCGACGCACACCCCTACAAGGGAGCACACACGCGCACTACGGGACACATACGCCATAGAGCGGGTTCCCCCAAAAATTAGTCATACTGATGACCCACAAGTGTAGGGGATCTATCGTAGCCTTTTCGATAAGTTAGAGTGTCGAACCCAACGAGGAGCAGAAGGAAATGATAAGCGGTTTTCAGCAAGGTATTCTCTGCAAGCACTGAAATTATCGGTAACAGATAGTTTTGTGATAAGGTAATTTGTAACGGGTAACAAGTAATAAAAGTAAATAAGGTGCAGCAATATGGCCCAATCCTTTTTGTAGCAAAGGACAAGCCTGGACAAACTCTTATATAAAGGAAGGCGCTCCCGAGGACACATGAGAATTATCGTCGAGCTAGTTTTCATCACGCTCATACGATTTGCGTTCGGTACTTTTATAATTTGATATGTGGGTGGACCGGTGCTTGGGTACTGTCCTTCCTTGGACAAGCATCCCACTTATGATTAACCCCTATTGCAAGCATCCGTAACTACAGAAGTATTAAGGTAAACCTAACCATAGCATGAAACATATGGATCCAAATCAGCCCCTTACGAAGCAACGCATAAACTAGGGTTTAAGCTTCTGTCACTCTAGCAACCCATCGTCTACTTATTACTTCCCAATGCCTTCCTCTAGGCCCAAACAATGGTAAAGTTTCATGTAGTCGACGTTCACATGACACCACTAGAGGAAAGACAACATACATCTCATCAAAATATCGAACAAATACCAAATTCACATGACTACTTATAGCAAGACTTCTCCCATGTCCTCAGGAACAAACGTAACTACTCACAAATCATATTGATGTTCATAATCAGAGGGGTATTAATATGCATAATGGATCTGAACATATGATCTTCCACCAAATAAACCAACTAGCATCAACTACAAGGAGTAATCAACACTACTAGCAGCCCACAGGTACCAATCTGAGGCTTTGGGACAAAGATTGGATACAAGAGATGAACTAGGGTTTGAGGTGAGATGGTGCTGGTGAATATGTTGATGGAGATTGACCCCCTCCCGATGAGAGGATCGTTGGTGATGACGATGGTGATGATTTCCCCCTCCCAGAGGGAAGTTTCCCTGGCAGAACAACTCCGCCGGAGCCCTAGATTGGTTCCGCCAAGGTTCCGCCTCGTGGCGGTGGAGTTTCGTCCCGTGAACTTGCTTATGATTTTTTCCTTGACGAAAGACTCCATATAGCCAAATATGGGCATTAGAGGGCCTCCAGGGGTCCCACGAGGCGGGGGCGCGCCCAGGGGGGTAGGGCGTGCCCCCACCCTCTTGGACGGTGGGTGGCCCCCCTCTGGTACTTCTTTCTCTCAATATTTTTTATATATTCTGAAACATGCTCCCGTGAAGTTTCAAGACTTTTGGAGATGTGCATAATAGGTCTCTAATATTTGCTCCTTTTCCAGCCCAGAATTCCACCTGCCGGCATTCCCCTCCTCATGTAAACCTTGTAAAATAAGAGAGAATAGGCATAAGTATTATGACATAATGTGTAATAACAGCCCATAATGCAATAAATATCGATATGAAAGCATGATGCAAAATGGACATATCAACTCCCCCAAGCTTAGACCTTGCTTGTCCTCAAGCAAAAGCCGAAATCGAAAAATATGTCCACATGTTTAGAGATAGAGGTGTCGATAAAATAAAATACGGACATGAGGGCATCATGATCATTCTTAGAACAACAATATATATATTGTCATATGATCTCTTATGCTAAAGTAACAATTCATTCACATACTCAAGTATGAAGCAGAAACTTCATTGAAAACTAACAAACTATAATCTGAGTCATTGAAGCAATTGCAATTTATCATAACATCGGAAAGAGTCAATATAAGAGCTTTTCAGCAAGTCCACATACTCAACTATCATTTAGTCTTTCATAATTGCTAACACTCATGCAATATTTATGGGTATGAAGTTTTAATCGGACATAGAGAAAGATAGGGGCTTATAGTTTTGCCTCCCAACCTTTTACCTCAAGGGTAATGTCAATAATAATAGTTCATGAAAACTCACACCCAATTAGCTATATATATTCGGATCATTCCAACACATTGTGCTTGCCAAAGGATAAAATGTAAAAATGAAAGGTGAAGATCACCATGACTCTTATATGAAGTAATAGCCAAGAATAAAAGATAGGCCCTTCGCAGAGGGAAGCAGAGGTTGCCATGTGCTTTATGGTTGGATGCCAAAATCTTAATGTGAAAGAACGTCACTTTATATTGCCACTTGTGATATGGACCTTTATTATGCAGTCGTCACTTTTATTTCTTCCACATCACAAGATCGCATAAAGCTTATTTTCTCCAGACTAATAAGTCATACATATTTAGAGAGAAATTTTTATTGCTTGCAACAATGACAACTTACTTGAAGGATCTTACTCAATCCATTGGTAGATATGGTGGACTCTCATGGCAAAACTGGGTTTAAGGATATTTGGAAGCACTAGTAGTATCTCTACTTGGTGCTAAGAATTTGGCTAGCAAGAGAGGGAAAGTCAAGCTCAACATGTTGGATGATCCATGGCAATATAATTTATTTCAGAGGTAAGAAAACTTAATCCATTATGTTGTCTTCCTTGTCCAACATCAACTCTTTAGCATGTCATATTTTAATGTGTGCTCACAATCATAAAAGATGTCCAAGATAGTATATTTATATGTGAAAACCTCTCTTTCTTTATTACTTCCTATTAATTGCAACGATGACCAAAACTATGCTTGTCAACTCTCAACAATTTTTATTCATCATAATCTTTATATGTGAAGTCATTACTCTCCATAAGAATCATGTGATCTCTTTATTTATTTTTATTCTTTTTCTTTTATTTTGTTCCCTCAATGTTGGGGATATTACTATTAAGTATAAACCAGCCATGAGGGGCCGGGTTATGTTCACAAGGAGTTAGTCATGCTTGAAGCCCATGAAGATAAAAGGGATGGCGCTTTACAGAGGAAATCTAACATGAAGGCCCAGGGCCCAAAGGCGATTAGGGCCTGTAGATGTAAACCGCCATATGATCTGTAACTTATGTTGTAAGGCAAGGAAAGGTAGAAACCGATCCGGGCACTTTTATGAACCGGCCTCGGGATTCTGTAAACCGCCGGGCGTCAACCTGTGTATATAAAGGGATGACCCGACGACGGTTTAGGGAGAACAGACAACAACTTGAGAGCCAGGCAAATCGGATTCTCTCCCTGGTCATCGAAACCCTAGCAATTCCATCACAACTGGATTAGGCTTTTACCTTCACCGTAAGGGGCCGAACCAGTATAAACTCTTGCATCCTTTGTCCGCTTTAACCCCTTTAAGCTAACCCGTAGCGATGGCTCCATGACTAAGTCCTTTCACGAGGACATCTGCCGTGATAAAACCACGACAGTTGTCGGATGTGGGGTTCCGGCAAACCCTTAAGGTTCGAACACTGGGGTGCGCGTGAAGTCTTTCCCTTCTACCAATCTACGCTCTAGCTCGCTAAGATCTTGCGGACGAACTCGACGAACTCGCAACACAGAAAGACACATGGTTTATACTGGTTCGGGCCACTGTTGTGGTGTAATACCCTACTCTAGTATGGTGGTGGTGGATTGCCTCTTGGGCTGATGATGAACAGTACAAGGGAAGAACTGCCTCCTGAGGTTGAGGTGTTCTTGTGCGTATGAACTTATGTGTGTCTCCGATCTGATCTCCCCTCTCTCTACTGTGGTGGCTAGTCCTATTTATAGAGGCCCTGGTCCTCTTCCCAAATATCGAGCGGGAAGGGAGCCAACAATGGCGGGCTAATTTGAAGGGGGACAGCTAGTACAAGCTATCATGACAAAAGGTAGTCTGTGCCTGCGAAAGGCTCTAGGGTGACGCTGTCTTGGGCTCCATGATGACCTCCGTATTGCAGTCCATGGTCTTGGTCTCGTTGCAACAAAATGGAAACCTTTGCCTGAGGCCTCGGTACTCTGCGGCTGCGCTTGCCTCCCTTGCACCAAAGAGGAAACAAGGACGCTGCGCGCGCTGGCGCCCGCCTAGTGTCGATCGTCATGGCTCACGTCACGAGAGCCTCGTGAGGTTCGCCTCGCCTTGATATCTCCGCTCCTCGCGAGCCTGCCTGGTCAGGCCACTCTAGAGGAGGTCTTGCATTGTCCGCCTCGCGAGGCTTGGCCCCTCGCGAGGGTCTTGGGTGCCTCGTTGATGAAGATGGGCCGTACGGCCTGCTGGCTCCGCCACGCCGCGGGCCGCAGGAAGGCAAGTCTGGGGACCCCCATTCCCAGAACGCCGACAGTAGCCCCCGGGCCCAAGGTGTGCGCGGGCTTGGCTTCACGGCGAAGCCAAGGGTCAAGTTCGGAGCACCACGGGCCCCAAAAGCCCGCGGCCTCGGTTGACGCATGGTGGTTGATTGGACGTGCGTCTCCGCTTCCCCATGTTGCCTTGGCAACTGCACGACTTGACAAGTCCCTGCGACATGCAAGGGAAACCATCATTACCTGCGATCGTGGGAGATGCCGGTTGGCCTTCTTCCGCTATAAATGGAGAGGGGGCGGAGCCCCCATCGCCCATATCTTCCTCACTTGCTTGCTTCTTCTTTGCTTCATTGCTTGAAGTGCCTCCGATGGCGCCACATAGGAAGTTCTCTGCCGCCGAGAAAGGGAAGGCCCCTCGCGAGGGCCCCGGTTCCCCGGCGCCCAGGCGCGGTCGCGGCCGTCCATGCAAGCACGCTGCGACCCCCACCGTGGCCCACCGTCGAGGCGGCACCGTGGCACGCGGAGGGGACCGTCCCAACCATGGCGGTCCAGCTGACGAGGGGAGGCGCGCGATGGTGGCGCGGCCTCCTCGCCCACGCTTCCATTCAGCGGAGGTGTCGCCGGAGTTCGTTGTATGGTCGGAGAACCCGGTCGGCAACTGGCTCCAGCTTCCGCGTTTCCTTATCGATGAACTGTCGGCCCCTGGTCTAGGCGGGCTCTGGTTGCAAGCGGATGGTTGCTGCAGCAAGGCCTTCTGGGTCGCGGTTGAGACTTCCGCCGCGGGCAACATAGCCCTGGCCCGCGGCTGGCAGACGTTCGCCCACACACGCAGCCTGGGCAGGCGGTGCACGCTCCACTTCAGGTATGACGGTGGATCGACCCTCTATGTGAGGGTGTTCGGGGAAGACGGCCGCCGCGCTGGGTGCTGCCCCAAGACGAACGTCGGTGAGGAGGTGCTCGGCCTTGGTGACAGTCGCGACGAGGATGAGGGCGGGCCTGCCCTCGGCGGCGACCGCGTCTCTTCCAGCTACGGCGGCTCTTCCTCCGGTGACAGCTCCAGCAGCAGTTGCTATGACCAGCCGTCGCGCCCGCTTCGAAGGAGGCAGCGGGTCATCTCGTCGCCGCGCCTCCATGAAGCGCGAGGAGGAGTCTGGCTAGGCTCGGGGCGTCGCCAAGGGCCTGCCTCCGCGGATTGCTGTAACATCGCCTTGTTTAGATTTTCCTTTTTTCCCGCGTCAGAAAATGAAACCAGTATGGGCCCGGAGGGGTGTGTATCGAACTGTGGTTCTTGGTTAGTGCAGCGTGCGTATTATTCCCATGCCATGTTGTTATTTTGCACAAAAGATAACTTAACCTAGCGCGTTTGGGATGCCCTTTCCTTCATGAGATGCCTGCACTTACTCTGAAACTGCAAAAAAATGTTAGCGGGTGCGCTAGAGGATTTGTTGTTCACCCGAACCTTGACTTGGCGCTTTGTATCACGGTACCCGAGGGGCACGGATTAGGAGAGATGTGCCAGCTTTCAGGCTCGAACGAGGGCGACTCGCGAGAAGGCAGAGAGAAGAAAAATGCTCGCGAGGGCACCTGCCTAGCCCCCTCGCGAGGTATGCGAGAGAGAGATCAAGAGCAAACCAGAGCCGAAAAACGCGGTAAAAGGCGAAGGAAACAAATCAGCAAGGAACACCAAGGGCAACTTGATTAAGGAGAAGCGAGCCAACTTTGGAAAGCAAATAAAAAGCCGCATCCGGCACCTAATCTAGTCTTCAAGTCTTCTCACCAGCGCGGAGCTAAGTGCTGTCCACTAGGCGTGGGAGGGAGCCCCAGGGCCTGAGGCCGGCGTTCTTGAGACTCCGGGGCATGTACAACCCCAACTCATTATTATGTGAGAGTGTCACGGGCGGCGATTCTTCACACGCACCGGGCCTTCTTCATAGGCTCTGGGCCTTTCTTCTTAGGCTCTGGGCCTTGCTTCACAGGCTCTGGCCTTGCTTCACAGACTCTGGGCCTTGCTTCACGGGTAGAACCTCCGGAGGTGCTGGATGTTCCAGGCGTTTTGGATATGTGTCCCTTCTTGCGTCTCCAGGCGCACTGCGCCAGGCCTGGAGATGTGGACGACCCTGAACGGGCCCCCCCACATGGGTGAAAGCTTGTGCAACCCTTCCCTGGAGAGGACCCGCCTCAGGACCAGGTCACCCGTCTCGAGCGTCCTGGAGCGAATGTTGCGGCAGTGGTAACGCCGCATCGCTTGCTGGTACCTTGCCGCCCTTAATGCAGCTTCGCGACGATGTTCCTCCCCCAGTACGAGATCCATCCCCCGCGTGGTGTCCTGCTGCGTTTCGTCGAATGCCAAGACCCGCGCGGAGTGATGCTTGACCTCGTGCGGGAGGACAGCTTCAGCTCCATAGACGAGGAAGAACGGAGTCTCGCACGTTGGCTTGGTAGCGGTGGTGTGGATGGACCACAACACGGACTGGAGCTCGTCGTGCCAGCCCCTGCTGCAGGCCTCCAGCTTCTTCTTGAAGGTCCTGGTCTTGAGGCTCCTCAGGACCGCAGCGTTGGTGCGCTCAGCCTAACCATTGCTCCTGGGGTGGGCCACCGAAGCGTAGCAGATCTGCGTTCCAAGGTTAGCACAATAGATTTTAAAGAGGTTACTAGTAAACTGTGAACCATTATCTATGATGATGCGGTTGGGGACCCCGAAGTGGCTCATGAGGCCCTTGATGAACTTGACAGCAGAGCAGGCTGGGATGGTACGGACGGCTTCCACTTCCGCCCATTTGGTGAACTTGTCGATGGCGATGTAAAGATAACGGTAGCCCCCTGGCGCTCGTGGGAACGGGCCTAGGATGTCTAGCCCCAAAACCGAGAACGGCCACGTGAGCGGGATGGTTTGGAGGCCCTGAGCAGGCTGATGGATTTGTTTGGCATGGAATTGGCAAGCTTCGCAGGACTTCACCAGCTCGGCTGCATCGTTGAGTGCCGTGGGCCAATAGAATCCGCTGTGGAAGGCCTTGTCGACAAGGGTCCATGATGATGAGTGATGTCCATAGTCCCTGCCGTATATGTCAATTAGCAGCTCCCTCCCTTGATCGCTAGAGATGTAGCGCAGCGTGACATCGTTCGGCCGTTTCCTGTACAACTCGTCGTCTTGGATGCAGTATGCCGTGGATTATCGAGCCATGCGCTCCGCGTCCTCTTCCTTCTCCGGTAGTGTCCCGTGCATCAGGTACTCCTTGAACTCCTTGGTCCAGCACTCCTCCTGGGGCTCGAGCGACAAGAGTAGCTGAGCTCCTGAGGTTGGGGCCGCAAGCTGGTACTCCCATGGCCGGGGGCTGTGGGAGCTCCTCCTGAGGTTGAGTCGTGCTTGAAAGAGGTGGCGTAGATGACGGCTTGAAGAGCCGCTCTTCGAAGACGCCGGGCTCTTGCGGTTGCCGCTTGGATGCTCTCTTGGCGATGTCGTTGGCTTCCTTGTTGGTCCCCCGGGGCACGTGCTGCAGCTCCAAGCCTAAGAACTGCTTTTCCATCTTGCGCACCTCCGCAAGGTAGGCCTCCATGTGCTCGTCCTTTGGCTCGTACACTTTGTTGGAAAAGTTGACGAGGAGCTGCGAGTCGCCCTTGACGGTAAGGAGCCTCACCCCCAGAGCCGCTGCATCCTTCAGGCCGGCTATGAGGCCTTCGTATTCTGCAATATTGTTGGAGACCTTCTCGCCGTGCTGGAAGCAGAGTTGCACGGCATAGTAAAGCTTGTCCTGAGTGGGCGAGATGAGCACTATTCCAGCCCCCGCGCCCTGGTGCGCAAAGGCGCCATCAAAATACATGACCCAGTCGTCTGGTGCTTCACTTCCTGGGGAGGTGGACCGGTCTTCTCCTTCCTCAAGATCCGGGGCATCTTTCCATTCCACCACAAAATCAGCGAGCGCGGCTCCCTTGATGACCCTGGTGGTGCTGAACTCTGGCTGGAATGCTTGCAGCTCGATGTTCCCTTCAACGACCCTTCCGGCTGAGTTTGGGATCCGGAGTACCCTTTCCAATGGGTAAGACGAGACGACCTTGATGGGGTGCCCCTGGAAGTAGTGTCGCAGCTTGCGTGAGGCCACCAAGAGTGTGAGCAGGAGCTTTTGTGGCATGGGGTAGCGTGCCCTTGCGTCCCGCAGTACAGTGCTGACAAAGTACACCGGGTGCTCGACGAGGGCTGGCACACTGTTGAGGCTCAGGTCTTGCGGAGATTGTGGCGTATCCTAAGGTGGAGGGTTTCCTGAGACTTGGCCATCCTCAGGGGTTTTCGCGACACTGCCCTGCCGAGCTTGGTCTTCCGCCGCTGATGGCTCTGGTGTGCCTTCCTGACCCTGCGCCGCATCAGCTCTGGCTTGGTGCGGCGCACCCTTGTCTTTGCGCTCCTCCCGAACTGCCACCAGCGCCATGCTGGCGGAGTACGGGGTGGCGGCGAGGTAGAGTACCAGAGGCTCGAGAGGCCGCGACGCCACCATCACCGGGGGGCTAGTGAGGTATTTCTTGAGGTCTTGGAAGGCCCGATCAGCCTCCAGGGTCCACTCGAAGGGGCCCTTCTTCTTCATGAGCTTAAAGAAGGGTAAGGGCGTTCGCCCAGCTTAGAGATGAAACGCCCTAATACGGTCACCCGTCCTGCCAGCTTTTGCATCTCCTTGAGGGTCTGTGGTGGGCTCATGTCTTCGATGGCCTTGATCTTCTCCGGGTTCGCCTCGATCCCTCTGTGGGATACGAGAAACCCCAGCAGCTTGCCAGAGGGGACGCCAAACACGCACTTCTCCGGGTTAAGCCTCAAGTTCACCTAGCGCAAACTCTCAAAGGTCTCCCAAGTCTTGAATCAACGTCCTCACCTCGCGAGATTTGACCACTATGTCATCAACATAGGCCTCTGTGTTCCTGCCGAGCTGCCGCCCCAAGGCGATGTGCATTAGCCGCTGAAAGGTTGCGCCCGCGTTATGGAGGCCAAAAGGCATGCAGGTGTAGCAGTACACCCCACATGGCATCAAGAAGGCCGTCTCTCCACATCCTCCACCGCCATCTTGATCTGATGGTATCCAGAGAATGCATCCAGGCAACATAACAAATCACACTCAGCGGTGGAGTCGATGATTTGATCGATGCGCGAAAGGGGGAACGAGTCTTGGGGCAAGCTTTGTTGAGGTTGGTGAAGTCGACGCACATTCGTTCCTTCCTACCTTTCTTCGGTACTACGACGGGGTTCGCCAGCCATTCGGGGTATCGAACTTCTCGGATGGTACCTGCTGCCTCCAGCTTGCGTGTCTCTTGGATAATGAAGGCCTGCTTCTCAGTGGACTGCCGTCTTGCTTGCTGCTTCACGGGGCGTACGTTGGGGCACACCCTTATATGATGCTGGATTACCTCTCTCGGGACCCCTACCAGCTGATTGGGCTCCCACGCGAATATCTCCTTGTTCACGCGCAAAAACCTCACCAAAGCTTCTTCTTGTCCCGGTTCGAGGCCGGTTCCTATGGTGAAGGTGGCTCCTGAAGATCCGTCCTCACTGACCGGCACCTGCTTGGTCTCCGCCTTGTCTTGGGTGAACAACAACCTCTTCTTGGTGGGCGCGGTCTCCTTGGCCTCTGCCGCACCGGCGCCAGCTGGCTGCGCCGCTGCCGCGGTCTTGAAGGCGAGCCTGAGCACCGTCACGGCCTCCTTAACGTCCCCCTTGATGGTGAGGACGCCCTTGCTCCCTGCATCTTCATGAGGTTGTAGGCCGGGTGAGTCGCCGCCATGAACTGAGCGAGAGCCGGGTACCCGAGGATGGCGTTGTACGGGAGACCGATGCGGGCGATGTCAAAGTCCACCAACTCGGTGCGATAGTTGTCTCACATGCCAAAGGTGACAGGGAGGCGGATCTGCCCCAGAGGGTGAGCAGCTCCACCGCCCACTCCTGTGAAGGGCTTGCTGAGGCTGAGCCGTTCGAGTGGCACATGAAGAAAGCTGAAGGCTTCCACGGAGAGCAAGTTGAGGCCGGCGCCGCCGTGGATGAGGGTCATGGTGACGGCCACGTTGCAGATGGTGGGCGTGCAGAGCATCGGGTGCATTGATACATCTCCATCGTATCTACTTTTCCAAACACTTTTGCCCTTGTTTTGGACTCTAACTTGCATGATTTGAATGGAACTAACCCGGACTGACGATGTTTTCTGCAGAATTACCATGATGTTAGTTATGTGCAGAAACAAAAGTTCCCGGAATGACCTGAAACTTCACGGAACATCTATTCGGAAAATATAAAAAAATACCTGCAAAAGATGAAGACCAGGGGGCCCACCACCTGTCCATGAGGGTGGGGGCGTGCCTGCCCCCCTAGGGCGTGCCCCCCTACCTCGTGGCCCCCCTGGAGCTCCTCCGACCTCAACCCCAACTCTATATATTTGCTTTCGGGGAGAGAAAAATCAAAGAGAAGAAATCATCGCGTTTTACGATACGGAGCCGCCGCCAAGCCCTAAAACCTCTCGGGAGGGCTGATCTGGAGTCCGTTCGGGGCTCCGGAGAGGGGAATCCGTCGCCATCATCATCATCAACCATCCTCCATCACCAATTTCATGATGCTCACCGCCGTGCGTGAGTAATTCCATCGTAGGCTTGCTGGACGGTGATGGGTTGGATGGGATCTATCATGTAATCGAGTTAGTTTTGTTAGGGTTTGATCCCTAGTATCCACTATGTTCTGAGATTGATGTTGCTCTGACTTTGCTATGCTTAATGCTTGTCACTAGGGCCCGAGTGCCATTATTTCAGATCTGAACCTATTATGTTTTCATCAATATATGAGAGTTCTTGATCCTATCTTGCAAGTCTATAGTCACCTATTATGTGTTACGATCCGTTAACCCCGGAGTGACAATAATCGGGATACTTACCGGTGATGACCGTAGTTTGAGGAGTTCATGTATATTTGCGTGAATTAAGGAAGAATTTAACGCATATTTGCGTAACGCGGATCTTGTGAGCTTCGAGGAAGAGAAGTGCAGCTAGTATCACTATCTCACTAGTTCCTTTGTGAGGAGGTTTGAATTTTCATCTTCACTTAATTCCTCAACTGTCCTGTTTGATCTTTATGAAAATTCTTATACCATGGACATAGAGGATTTTACCACTGCTTGCAAACTTCCACAATGGGGTAGTATCAGGGAACCTCGCAAATCTGAATTTAGAGATTTTCTTGCTAGTATAACTGTGGGGGAATCTAGAGATATAACACAAGCTACCATAGGGAGCATTCACTTCCCTGCCATATATTATTTTGCTCTCTTCATAGGTAGATGCATTAATGGTAAAGATGAGGCATGTCACATGTGTGTCCTTGGCCTCAGTATTCTTAGGAGTGCCGTGTTAGGAGATAAATCTTATAATTTGGGAGCCATTGTTGCACGTAGGTTGCATCTTAATAGATTTAATGGAGATTTCTTTGGTGGAATTTATGCAACCCGAATAGCTAATTTTCTTGGTATAGCCATATGTGAAGATGATATTGAATTACCTCCTGCTTACCTAGACTTTATTGCTGTTCACCACCAGTTTGTCAAGAGGAATGAATCACCTCTCCGGTATCGACTAATCTTTGACAGACGGCGTGCTGTCCGTATTACTCTCCCTGCTCCTGCCTTCTTTGATTATCAGGCAAAAGGAAGATATGTTATTACCAGGGAGGAGGCAGAGGAGTACGAGAGGAGAGAGGAGGCCGCTCGTCGCCACGCTGCAGCTCAGGAGGCGATAGCCGCTGCATCGCAGTACAACCCCAACTACTATTATGGATATCCGCCAGGCCAGCCGTGGCCATAGACCAACTTAAGCCAAAAGCCTAAGCTTGGGGGAGTACGTATTTCTCACCGACATTACATTTATGTTCACACACTCATTGTTAGATGTCGGTGCTCATACTTTTTCATTGTATCATCCATGCTAGTTTATTTTTCTTTTTATGCTTTCTTCTTGTGTGTTTAATAAACCTTAAGAAAAAAACCAAAAAAATTAGTTGTAGCTTTTAGCTAGTTTTAATTTCCATGCTTGTAGTAGTAATTAATAAGAAAACCCAAAAAGATTTCCTGTTCTTCTTTTGCTTGTTGGGAGCTTTCCCGTGTAAATAGTTTTATTTCTTTTCTTTTCTTTGGGGGTCGATAGGAGAAGACCATAATTAAATTGTTGAAGTGGCTCTTATATGCATTATTGTTGATCTGACAAAAGAGCCCATTTTGCCTTGTCTTCTCCTGTTTATTGAATGCCTACAGATTCCAGCTTAGTCCAATGCACTCGCACTATTATTATTCACATCATTCGGTCGTGCAAGTGAAAGGCAATTATGGCGATATATGATGGATTGACTGAGATGAGAAAAGCTGGTATGAACTCGACCTCTTTTGTTTTTGTAAATATGATTAGTTCATCGTTCCTGATTCAGCCTATTATGAATAAACATGTTTGCAATGACAACTAGAGAGCATAGTTTCTTGTGCCATCCTTGATTAGCTAGGAGCTTATAATGGTTTACCTTGCGTGCCAACATGCTATTAAAATGGTTGTGATGTGGTATGATAGGGTGGTATCCTCCTCTCAATGACTTAAGTGACTTGACTTGGCATAGCATTCACAATATTTATGTTCATGGTGGATTATATCCTACTCATGCTTGCATTCGGTGTTGATTAATTTTAATGCATGTTCATGACTGTTGTCGCTCTCTAGCTGGTCACTTCCCAGTCTTTTGCTAGACTTCACCTGTACTAAGCGGGAATACTGCTTGTGCATCCAACTCCATAAACCCCAAAGTTATTCCCTATGAGTCCATCATACCTACCTATATACAGTATCTACCTGCCGTGCCAAGTAAATTTGTATGTGCCAAACTCTAAACCTTCAAATAAATATCCTGTTTGTATGCTCGAATAGCTCATGTATCAACTAGGGCTGTCCGTATCTTCCATGTTAGGCGGGTTATTCTCAAGAGGAGTGGACTCCGCTCCTCACTCACAAGAAAGTGGCTGGTCACCGGGATGCCCAGTCCCATGCTTTATGCAAACTAAATCAAAATAATTGCAAACAAAACTCCCCCTGGGACTCTTGTTAGTTGGAGGCACTCATTGTTTCGAGCAAGCAATGGATTGATGCTTGTTGGTGGAGGGGGAGTATAAACTTTACCATTCTGTTTGGGAACCGCCTATAATGTGTGTAGCATGGAAGATATCGCCATCTCTTGGTTGTTATGTTGACAATGAAAGTATACCGCTCAAAATATTATTCATCTCTATTTCAAAACCGAGCTCTGGCACCTCTACAAATCCCTGCTTCCCTCTACGAAGGGCCTATCTATTTACTTTTATGTAGAGTCATCATCCTCTTATTAAAAAACACCAGTTAGAGAGCACCGCTGTCATTTGCATTCATTACTGTTAGTTTACATTGAGTATGACTTGAGTGGATCTCTTTTACCATGAATTACAATGTCTAGTCAGTCCTTGATCTTTAAAGGTGCTCTGCATTTATGTTTTGCGGTCTCAGAAAGGGCTAGTGAGATACCATCTTGTTATATAATATTATGATTGTTTTGAGAAAGTGTTGTCATCCGAGATTTATTATTATTGCTCGCTAGTTTATTATGCCATTGATATGAGTAAACTTGAGACCTAAGTGTTATTGTGAATGTGGTTAGTCATTATCTTTGCTGAAAACTTGAATGCTGGCTTTACATATTTGCAACAACAAGAGCAAACAGAGTTTGTAGAAGTTTTTCTTTGTCACTTTTAGTTTGTCAACTGAATTGCTTGAGGACAAGCAAAGGTTTAAGCTTGGGGGAGTTGATATGTCTCCATCGTATCTACTTTTCCAAACACTTTTGCCCTTGTTTTGGACTCTAACTTGCATGATTTGAATGGAACTAACCCGGACTGACGCTGTTTTTAGCAGAATTACCATGGTGTTATTTATGTGCAGAAACAAAAGTTCTCGGAATGACCTGAAACTTCACGGAACATCTATTCAGAAAATATAAAAAAATACATGCAAAAGATGAAGACCAGGGGGCCCACCACCTGTCCATGAGGGTGGGGGGCGCGCCTGCCCCCCTAGGGCGCGCCCCCTACCTCGTGGGCCCCCTGGAGCTCCTCCGACTTCAACCCCAAATCTATATATTTGCTTTTGGGGAGAAAAAAATCAGATAGAAGAAATCATCGCGTTTTACGATATGGAGCCGCCGCCAATCCCTAAAACCTCTTGGGAGGGCTGATCTGGAGTCCATTCGGGGCTCCAGAGAGGGGAACCCGTCGCCATCGTCATCATCAACCATCCTCCATCACCAATTTCATGATGCTCATCGCCGTGCGTGAGTAATTCCATCGTAGGCTTGCTGGACGGTGATGGGTTGGATGGGATCTATCATGTAATCGAGTTAGTTTTGTTAGGGTTTGATCCCTAGTATCCACTATGTTCTGAGATTGATGTTGCTATGACTTTGCTACGCTTAATGCTTGTCACTAGGGCCCGAGTGCCATGATTTAAGATCTGAACCTATTATGTTTTCATCAATATATGAGAGTTCTTGATCCTATCTTGCAGGTCTATAGTCACCTATTATGTGTTATGATCCGTTAACCCTGAAGTGATAATAATCGGGATACTTACCGGTGATGACCGTAGTTTTAGGAGTTCATGTATTCACTATGTGCTAATGCTTTGTTCCGGTACTCTATTAAAAGGAGGCCTTAATATCCCTTAGTTTCCGTAAGGACCCCGCTGGGAGGGTAGGACAAAAGATGTCATGAAAGTTCTTTTCCATAAGCACGTATGACTATATTCAGAATACATGCCTACATTACATTGATGAAATGGAGCTAGTTCTGTGTCACCCTAGGTTATGACTGTTACATGATGAACCGCATCCGACATAATTCTCCATCATTGATCCATTGCCTACGCGCTTTCCATATATTGTTCTTCGCTTATTTACTTTTCCGTTGCTATTGCTATCATCACTACAAAATACCAAAACATTACTTTTGCTATCATTACCTTTTGCTACCGTTATCACTACTATCATATTACCTTGCTACTAAATACTTTGCTGCAGATATTAAGTTTCCAGGTGTGGTTGAATTGACAACTCAGCTGCTAATACTTGAGAATATTCTTTGGCTCCCCTTGTGTCAAATCAATAATTTTGGGTTGAATACTCTACCCTCGAAAACTATTGCGATCCCCTATACTTGTGGGTTATCAAGCATCCCGGAGCCGGCGGTGGAGCCGGGGTGGTCTTCCGAGTCGAAGGTGAGGTCGGCCTCCGGCGCAGCCCAACCCGGCGGAGCCCCCTGGCGCTTGCAGGCTGCCCCAATCTGGCGAAGAAAGGCTTGACGTGGCGATCTGAAGGAGGTGCTTGGGAGCCACCCAGCAGTGCCGCGACTGCGTGGTGTGCCGGCGCCGCGTAGCGCGCAGCGAAGAGGTCGTGGAGTTCCCCTCAGGACGTCACCGTGGATCCCGGGAGGTTGAGCAGCCAGGCGCGCGGCTCGCCGGCGAGCGCCAGGGGGAACAAGTTTGCCATGATCTTGTCGTCGCCTCCAGCTTTGAGGACGGCCCGCTCATATGCTAGTAGGAACAACGACATCTCCGGCCTGAACTTGGCCGGCCACTGCACCTGCCGTAGAGCGGGAGCCAGGGCTCGGTACCCAGACTCCCCGCTGCCGGTGTTGGCCGCAGAGGTTGGTGTCGGGGGACCTGCCATGGGAGCGTAGTGCAGCGGTGCGGGGCGCTGGTTGGTGGAGAGAAGCCCCAGCACACCCCTACCTGGCGCGCCAAATGTCGGATGTGGGGTTCCGGCAAACCCTTAATGTTCGAACACTGGGGTGCGCACGAAGTCTTTCCCTTCTACCAATCTATGCTCTAGCTCGCTAAGATCTTGCGGACGAACTCGACGAACTCGCAACATAGAAAGACGCAGGGTTTATACTAGTTCGGGCCACCGTTGTGGTGTAATACCCTACTCAAGTGTGGTGGTGGTGGTTTGCCTCTTGGGCTGATGATGCACAGTACAAGGGAAGAACTGCCTCCTGAGGTTGAGGTGTTCTTGTGCGTATGAACTTGTGTGTGTCTCTGGTCTGATCTCCCCTCTCTCTACTGTGGTGGCTAGTCCTATTTATAGAGGCCCTGGTCCTCTTCCCAAATATCGAGCGGGAAGGGAGCCAACAATGGCGGGCTAATTTGAAGGGGGACAGCTAGTACAAGCTATCCTGACAAAAGGTAGTCTGCGCCTATGAAGGGCTCTGGGGTGACGCCGTCTTGGGCTCCACGATGACCTCCGTCTTGCAGTCCATGGTCTTGGTCTCGTTGCACCGAAATGGCAACCTTTGCCTGAGGCCTCGGTACTCTGCGGCTGCGCTTGCCTCCTTAGCACCAAAGAGGAAACAAGGACGTTATGGCTCACGTCATGGCGCCCACCTGGTGTCGATCATCATGGCTCACGTCACGAGAGCCTCGTGAGGTTTGCCTCGCCTTGATATCTCCGCTCCTCGTGAGCCTGCCTGGTCAGGCCACTCCAGAGGAGGTCTTGCGTCGTCCGCCTCGCGAGGCTTGGCCCCTCGCGAGGGCCCTTGGTGCCTCGTTGATGAAGATGGGTCGTACGGCCTGCTGGCTCCGCCACGCTGCGGGCCACAGGCAGGCAAGTCTGGGGACCCCCGTTCCCAGAACGCCGACAATAGTTGGCGCCCATCGTGGGGCTATCGCACGATGGTTTCGAGTTCTTGAAGGGCAGCTTCGAAGGACTCAAGGGATACGCTATGGGCCGGATGACTAAAAGTCGTCGCGGCAAGCTCTACATCGACGATGCATGATGGAGCCCCGAGGTCGGCTCAATTGAGTACGGGTACCGGGTCCCCTTCGGCGGAATTCATGTCTTCATCGGCAAGATCGGCGAACCGGGCCCTGAGCCGAACATCTGCATTGACGTTATCGAGACGGCTCAGCATGCAAGATCTGCCCAGGTTCAGCCCGCCGTAAAGCGCGCCTTCGTAGGTGTCATCCATGGAGCAGATTATGAGGATAGATCGACATCTGGTGGTGAAACCATTGTCTACTCTAATGATGAGTCTTCAACCAGAGAGACCGAGTCACTATATCAGCTGCAGGATGGCCGGATTAGTGATGGTTCCGATGGCGATAGTATTCCGGACCCCCTTGATCCGTCGAGTCGGGTCGCGGTCTTCATGGCCGGTACACAATCAGCGCCGCACTCTTCTACCGCCGCAGCAATGATTTCCGGTTCAGCAACAGCAACACCAGTAGGAGCAGGGGGCTCTACGCCGCCTCCGGCTCAGGTTTTGTCCGATTTGTTCAAAGCTTTGGCAACATTGCTGGCAGCGGAGGTTGACACAGCAAAACGGGATTAGCACAACGCGGAGATTGCAAAGGTGAAGGATCAGATAACTCAGGTTAAAGCGGACCTGGCGGCAGAGAACACCAGGATGGCTACAGAGCAGGCTGAGTTAGAGACTCAGGCTTACTGGCTTATGCTGGATCAGAGTGCATCAGATGATGTCATGAGGACAAGATACCGGTCGCACCTTCCACCGGTTTTTGAGGCAAGAAATCTCTTTAACATGCCAGGAGCAGGCACCAGCAACCAGCCAGTGGTAAACCGGGCGGAGGCACCTGGGACCGGGGCAACGGTTCAGCCGCGCGCGATGGATCCGCCCCCTCAGCCTCGTCAAAACGATGTCCCATCACGACACGTCTCAACGCCTCCGGGTCATTACTCTAACCTATTAGATAATATCATTGCCGCCGCTTCATGATTGGCGGCTCTCCCGATTGATGGCGAGTCCCCAGTAGCAGTTGAAACACGATGGGCTAGGGAGCTCCTTCAGACGGCCTTGACTCAGCAGCAGGCTTATTCATATAGCCGCGAAAGGATTCATTCTACTCCCCGCCCGAGCCAGAGCTACAGCAGGCATATCGATGAACCGACCGTATCAAGCAGTGCACGAAATCGTAATCCGCCCCATGGCCATAACTCGGCGGGTGGCGGTGGCAATGCTTAGGATGTAGTGGATCACGCTAGGGCACGTTGAGAGGCCGAGTTAGGGGCGTAGCATGAGGCCCGCCAACTCACTCCGGTTCGTCCAACAACGTCGGTGGAACCAGGGGTTACCTCCAGTTCTTTGGGGGTACCATGTCTCGTCCCAGCACTGCGCAATGTACGGCTACCCAAGGATTCCAAAGGCCCGCGCAAGGTGCCGAATTACACTGCCGATTTATCCTCCGAGTCATGGGTGGAAAGCTATGAGATGGCAATGGAGATGCTGGATGTGGACGAGGCGGCGTGTGCCAAAAACTTTACCATGATGTTGGAGGGAACAACTCACACATGGTTGAAAAACCTGCCGGCCAACTCCATTGGGTCGTGGGCCGAGTTGAGGGCCCGGTTCATCCAGAATTTCAAGGCTACGTGCAAGCAGCCCATGTCAATTGTGGATTTAGCTGCCTGTGTCCAGGATGAAGGAGAATCAACAACCCGCTGGGTGCGCCGGGTTTCAGAGATTTTGCATTCATTAGACCGCATCAACGCTGACACAACATTTTTAACATTGGAAGGCAATTGCTGGTTTGCACCTCTGAAGCTGAAGTTGGGACAGCTCAAACGCCATTTCAATGACATGGGAACACTTATGGCGGCTCTGGTGAAGTATGCCGACTCTGATAGTACCAAGGAGCCCGAGTCTGATGATGACAAGACAGTGAAGGGAAAGAAGAGCGGCAGCACCAAAGTGCAGCAACATAACCCGACAGGTGATGGGAACAATGGTAAACGCAAGGCGGATAATAGCTTGGACTTTGTGGCTACCACCAACACCCAGGATAACGGTCAGCGGCGTAAGGGTATACCGCCCCAGCGGGGTGGAGGGTCAGGCCCCAATCTTGAGCGCCTGTTAAATCATCCTTGCCCAAAGCACGGATCGAAGGAGAGGCCAGCTACGCATCTTTGGTAGGATTGCTTCATTATGCGGGAGTTCAAAAATTCAAATCTCTTTCAATACGATAATGGACCGCTCGGTGGTTCAGGAGGCGGTTTCCATGGGCCGGGTTATGGTGGTGGCAGCTCCGGTTTAGGATTCCAAGGCAATCAAACCGGACATGGCAGTCAAGGAAGTCAAGGCAATCAGGGAGGTTATAACCATCAGGGGAATCAATAGCAGCAGCAATCGGGTTATCAGAGCAATCCAAAGCAGTTGAATAGTGGACAGTACCATGTCTTCACCACTAGCTTATGTAAGCGCGATCAGAAGCTTCATAAAAGGGCCGTGAACTCTGTTGAACCGGCGGTACCTCGTTATCTGCGCTGGTGTGAACAACCCTTTTTGTGGAGTCAAGAGGATCATCCGGCCTTGGTGGTGGCACCTCAGGTTGGGGGGGGATAAGTTCACAAAGGTGCTTATGGATGGAGGAAGCAGTATCAATATCCTTTACTATGAAACCTTCTGCCGCATGGGGTTGACAGATAAGAATCTTAAACCATCGAACACCGTTTTTCATGGTGTGGTGCCTGGTAAATCGGCATACCCAGTTGGCAAGATAGCTCTAGAGGTTGCTTTTGGAGATGATCATGATTCAAGATCAGAGGTGTTGACTTTTGAAGTGGTGAAAATCAAGAGTCCATATCATGCCCTGTTCGGACAGCCGGATTATGCTAAGTTCATGGTAAGGCCTTGTTATGTTTATCTGTAGCTTAAGATGCCGGGTCATAAGGGGACCATCACAGTGCATGGGAGCCGGAAGATTGCTTTGGAATGTGAAGAAGGTGATGCGGCTTATGCTAAGTTGGTTTGTGCCACAGAGGAGCTGAATTTTTATAAGGATAATGTTTATCCGGCAGATATGACTTCTCTGAAAAAGCTAACTATAGAGCATGATCCAGCGTTGGAATTTAAATCGGCTGAGGAGACTAAGCTGCTTGACTTTGTTCCTGGCGATTCATCCAAGCAGTTCAGCATCAACGCTAACCTGGATCCGAAATAGGAAAGCGCACTCATCGAGTTCATCCGTGAGAATCGAGACATCTTTTCATGGAAGCCTTCTAACATGCCAGGTGTACCAAGGGAACTCGCTGAGCACACTCTTAATATAGATCCTAAGTTTAAACCGGTCAGGCAGTTTCTCTGCCGCTTCAACAAGGAGAGGCGTAAGGCTATTGGTGAAGAGGTAGCCCGGCTTTTGGCAGCAGGGTTTGTTGTGGAGGTCTTTCACCCTGAGTGGCTAGCTAATCTGGTGCTGGTACTTAAGAAAAACAGCACTTGGCATATGTATGTGGATTACACAGACTTAAGCAAGGCCTGTCCAGCTAATCCCTTTGCTCTCCTCGTATCGATCAAATTATTGATGCTACGGCATGTTGTGACCGTTTGTGTTTTCTGGATGCTTATTCTGGTTATCATCAGATCAAAATAGCAGTTAAGGACCAGGAGAAGATAGCTTTCATAACTCCCTTTGGAGCCTTATGCTATGTATCTATGCCTTTTGGGCTCAAGAGTGCCCAGACGACTTATCAGTGCGGTGTCCAGAATTGTCTTCATAAACAGATTGGGCGCGATGTTCATGCTTATGTGGATGATATTATGGTGAAATCCAGAAAAGAGGAAACATTGATAGATGACTTGAAGGAAACTTTTGATAACCTCCGGGTTTATAAGATGATGCTTAATCCGGCCAAATGTGTCTTTGGTGTACCGACAGGCAAGCTATTGGGTTTTCTGGTGTCTAACAGGGGCATTGAAGCTAATCCGGAGAAGATCACAACTATCACATCTTTGGCTAAACTGGCGTGTATTAACGATGTTCAGCGTTTGGCGGGCCGGATTGCAGCCTTAAGCCGGTTTATCAGTCGCCTTGGGGAGAAGGCTATCCCTTTGTATCAGATGCTGAAGAAGACGGATCACTTCGTCTGGAGTGATGCTGCTAATAAAGTGTTTGAGGACTTGAAGAGACAGTTAGCCAAGCCACCTGTCCTTGCGGCTCCGGTCGATAAAGAGCCCTTATTGCTATATGTGGCCGCTAATGCCCGGGTTGTTAGTGTGGCTATTGTTGTGGAGTGCAAGGAGGTCGGAAAAGAGTATCCGGTTCAACGGCTGGTTTATTATATCAGCGAGGTGCTTATTGAGTCCAAACAGAGATACCCACATTGGCAGAAGCTGGTGTATGGGGTTTTCATGGCAAGCCTGAAGCTCAAGCATTATTTTCAGGGTCATCCTATCATAGTCGTCAGTTCAGCCCCCTTGGGAGATATCATCCAAAACAGAGAAGCAACTGGCCAGATTGCCAAATGGGCTATTGAGCTTGGACCTCACGAGTTAAAATATACGTGTCGGTGTCAAAACCGGCGGATCTCGGGTAGGGGGTCCCGAATTGTGCGTCTAGGCCGGATGGTAACAGGAGGCAAGGGACACGAAGTTTTACCCAGGTTCGGGCCCTCTCGATGGAGGTAAAACCCTACGTCCTGCTTGATTAATATTGATGATAGGGGTAGTACAAGAGTAGATCTACCACGAAATCGAAGAGGCTAAACCCTAGAAGCTAGCCTATGGTATGGTTGTTGTTCTGTATGTTGTCCTACGGACTAAAACCCTCCGGTTTATATAGAGATCGGAGAGGGTTAGGGTTACACAAATTCGGTTACAATGGTAGGAGATCCACATATCCGTATCGCCAAGCTTGCCTTCCACGCCAAGGAAAGTCCCTTCCGGACACGGGACGAAGTCTTCAATCTTGTATCTTCATAGTCCAGGAGTCCGGCTGAAGGTATAGTCCGGCCATCCGGACACCCCCTAATCCAGGACTCCCTCAGTAGCCCGTGAACCAGGCTTCAATGACGATGAGTCCAGCGCGCAGATTGTCTTCGGCATTGCAAGGCGGGTTCCTCCTCCAAGTACTTCATAGAAGGTTTTGAACACAAAGACAGTGTCCGGCTCTACAATATAAGTTTCCACATATTGCCATAGAGAGAATAATATTTACACAAATCTAATCTGCTGACGTATTCCGTAGTGTGACGCACCACGACCAAGTCTTTTTTCGAATCGTTTTATTGTCCCACCTCAGCGTGTTACGCGAGGCGGTTTCCTTGGCACGTCCTGTTAAAGCAGAGATCGTGTCCCCTTATTCTGGGATTCTCATCAATACAGGCGTGGGTAACCCAACCACGCCATTGATTACGGCGCTTGGGGATAAGCGAGTTTTACTAGGCTGGTGGGGACACATAGTTGCGTCCACCCATATAAGGGGATAAGGATCCACCTTTTTACCTACGCCTTCTTCCTTCTTTGCCTATCCATTCTTGCGCACTTGAGCTCCAGCGCCCAAGTCCGCACTCCCTACCTCAACCTTCTCCAGCCATGTCCGGAGCGGGAGGCAAGTGGATGGTCTCCTCCGTCACGGAGGGACACATCAAAAGACTAAGGAAGGCCGGATACTTGTCTAACGACATTGCGCACCGGCTTCCTGAAGAGGGGTAGCTCATCCCCACCCCTAGGCCCCATGAGAGGGTGGTGTTCCTCCCCCATTTCCTCCGCGGACTGGGCTTCCCTCTCCACCCATTTGTCCAAGGGCTCATGTTCTACTATGGCCTGGATTTCAACGATCTGGCCCCGAACTTTGTCCTCAACATCTCGGCGTTTATCGTCGTGTGCGAGGCTTTCCTCCGCATCCGCCCCCATTTCGGCCTATGGCTCAAGACTTTCAATGTCAAGCCGAAGGTGGTGCGCGACAACCAGGCGGAGTGCGGAGGCGCCATGGTGGGCAAGATGCCCAACATCTTATAGCTCGAGGGCTCCTTTGTGGAGACCCTGAAGGGGTGGCAATCGGGGTGGTTTTACATCACCGAGCCGCGTGACCCTGAATGGGTCGCAGCCCCCGAGTTCCGATCCGGACCCCCTATGCGGCTCACCTCCTGGAAGGAGACGGGCCTGTCGTGGGGTAAAAAAGGAGAGCTGACCGGACTCCAAACATGCATCCAAACCCTGGTGGACAAGAAGCTCAAAGTTGTCAACGTAGTCCAGGTTATGCTTATCCGCCGGATCCTCCCGTGTCAACAATGGGCTTTCAACCTGTGGGAGTTCGACCCGGCGCGGCACCGAACTCTAAGAAGGCTCTTCGACACGATGTACGAAGATGCCTGGAAGGAGCTTTTCAAGGGCGCCGAGGCCCCCGCATCCACTACCGAGGATCGCGGATTTAGTACACAGCGTCACACTCATGCGGTAAGCTGTTTTTACCTTTTATAGGGTATCAGTTTTTCATAGTTTGACTCCATGTGGGATCTAAGCTCCCTTACCTTTGACAGGATTGGCAGGAGACGTCCGGACAGATCAACTGTCCGGCTCCTTTGCCCGAAGGCCCAGCGGACTCTCGTTTGGCGAAGCTGCTGGTTCCGGCACCCCATGTGGTGCCGGAGAAGAAGGCCAAGAAGAAGGCCACGGGGACTCGAAAGAGTGCCCAGCGCCTGGAGGTGTCGGATGCCTCATCCGACGACTCCAAGACGCACTCCTCCCATGAAGACAAGAAGGAGGAAGAAGAGACCCCTCCCCCTCCAGCAGGGGAAGGGAAGAAAAGGAAGGCCGCCCCAACTGGGGAGGCCGAAGGGTCCAAGAAGGGGAAAACCCTTCCTCCGGACTACTCCACCGACGCCGACGACGGCAGAGAGGAGTGGCCGCTCAGGGCCAAGCCCCTGGCTAAATCGTAAGTATCCGGACACCCGAGTAATTCATAGTATTCCTTTATTGCACAACTTTCCCTTATGTCGAATATGTTTATGCAGCCTACCCAAAGACTGGCTCGACGCATCGTCGAGCGGTTCACTGGACTCGTCGGATGTGAATTCGCTTCCGACGGCTTCCTCCCCCCGCCCTACGGATGACACCGAAGTGTTGTCCCAACAGGTTCCAAGCCGGGAGGAGGTGGTCCTGGAGGCGCCGCAAGGCGACCTCCCGGACTCCAGGAGTAAAGGGGATAAAACCCCCCAGGGCTCCAAGTCCGGACCTAGGCCGGACACCGCTCCGGAACCTTCAAAGGTTCCAGAGTCCGGCGGGCGACCTCCTTCCAAGAGGAGCAAGCCCATCGTGCCGGTGACCCCCGTCCAACCGGAGGCGCCGGACAATCTGTTGGAGGTGCTCAAAGGCGCCTCCATCGACGAGGAGCACCGCACCATTATGAGTGCGGTGGTCCAGAAGGTTTAGCCCGCCAAGAGCGGACTGACCGAAGCTTGTACTAGCCTTTTAACAGGCTTTGAGGTAAGTAAAGAATGTGTAAATAATATTACCGCATAGACAGTAGCCCCTGATGCTCTGTTTGGCGTTCGGGAAGAAAAGCCGAATAGAGGATCAAAATGAAATTTGCAGGGGTCTAACAAAAAGGAGTCAATATGCGTATGCAGGCTTCTCTGCTAGCGTCCGCCGTACTGACTGCGGAAGTGGACACGCTAAAGCAGAACCTCGAGCAGTCCAAGAAAGAGATCGGGCGTGCCAAGAAGCAGCTCGAGGAGAAGGAAGGTAAGAAATACCTTGTTTTAAATATATATAAATAAGTGCAATTGCAAAAAATGACAGGATCATCGTGGCTATTGTAGGGGCCATGTCTGAGGTGGCGACCCTTAAGCAAGCGCTGGTCGAGGCCGAGAAGAGGGCGGCCACGGAGCGCACCAAGCGGGAGAAGTATGAGGCCGAGGTTGGCAAGGTGCGGCAAGAGCTCCAGGCTCTCATGGAAAAACATGAGAGTTTGGAGCTTGACTCAAAGACGCGAGCGTCCGAGCTCGCGGTGGCTATTGAAAATGCCAAGTCTGCCAAGGCTGAATCCCAGAAGACCCTCCAGGAGTTGGATGAGGTGAAAAAGATAGCGGCGGGTAAGGCATTCTTTATGCAAAGCAAGCACATAAACGTAAGTTACTTGTTACTTACCCGAATCCGGAGCTCTCCAGGAGCATTCGCAGATCTTCCCCGTAGTGTGTCCGATGCCGCCGCATTCTATCGAGCCGAGGAGGGCAGCTCGACGGAGAAGGTGTTCTGGTCTCAGTATGCTGAGGCCGGACACCCCGTGCCCCTGAGTGACTAGCTGAAGCAACTGGTCGAGCTCCACAAGGCGGCCGAACAGGCCATGAAGGGCCTCATAGTTCGGCTGTGGCCTGGAGAGGCTCTGCGTGGGAGCTATTTCGGGCTGGTGTGGTGGCTGGTGGGGGCCTGTCCAAGGCTCGAAGTCATCAAGCGCTCCTTCTGCATTGAAGGTGCCCGTAGGGCCCTTGCCCGTGCTAAGGTGCACTGGGGCAAGCTGGATGCTGAGAATCTTGTGAAGGATGGGCCACCGCCGGGGAAGGAGCATCGCAAGCCCGAGAATTATTATAAGGATGTTCTGAAGGGTGCCTGCCTTATGGTGGATGAGTGTTCCAGGGATGTAATTTTTGAGTAAAACTCGCTCGTTTTGTCCTGTGCGCTAAAAACTTGTTCATATGCGCTAAGCAATGCTGTTGGAATTTAAAATATTACCTTCTGTGCGGTTGTTTATCAATTCTGAGAGATGGCGAATCGTCAGCTTTTGCCCCCGTGCCGCTAGTGCTGGGGTGTTCAGGGATAAACCTGAGCGCTCTTTTTCCCATGTTTGGGTCCTTCGAGGGAGGCGCTCAGCACAACGAACAAGGCAATCGGACTATAATGCTTGAACACTCTCACTTAGCCATAGAATTCTATAATTTTAAATTTCAGCGAAGCCCCTGGTATTCGGAAGACCGAGTTCGGGGCGCTATCCACGCCTTGGCCGGACAGAGCCGACTCCTCGCTCTAAGCGACATAAGTCTTTAGGGACTCGAAAAACCTCTCGAACAGTGACCAGCTCTCGCTTCATCATGATAGTCAGTTTTAGCTTTCTCTACTGAGGTGCTCGACCCAGCTCAACTGGGGCACAATCGCAGTAGTTCTCCTAGTGCTACCTTAGCCGATATAGCGGAACGTAAGGCACCAAAACATAGGAGCCGGGCAAACCCAACTATTGACCCAAGACATGATTCGGAGCCGATGCATATAATGCTATAAGTTCGGGGTGCCGCACTTGTTAAAGTGTTCGGACTTCTCACACCATATTGAGGGGTACTAAAGCCCCTGGTGTATTTTGGCCGTACCAAAGTGTACGGGTGCAACATGTCGTTAAGGAACATATATTTGTAAAAAAAAGAGTAATGCAGAAATAGACAGAAGCTATGCATTGTTTATTAAAAAGGGCTGCGATCAAAGCAGAACGATACAAATAATGCGATAAGCAAAAGGTTGGACTATTTAACATGTCCGTTCCAGGGGCAGGCTGCGGAATGGTATGCGAAACAGGTATACTGCTCGTGATAGAGACCACCTGGGAGTTCCGTAATGCGGCATGGCTTGTCTGCTTCCCTGGTTCTTGCATCGTTTGTGCGGCAATTGAACTGCCGAACAGGCCTTCCGAAGAATGGAGTCCTGAAAGTAAGAGAAAATTAAAAAAACCGGCAGCCCCTGGTGCGGTTTAAGCTGTGTTTCGGGCGTGCCGTGATGGTGCCCCTCCCCCTGTACCCATGGTATTTCTAGAGCATAGTTATGTACGTGAAGTACTGGTGTCGCATTTTTGCGAGGGCTGGGGTTGGGGCCGCATTGCTACGCTTGCTCGGAACGTGCCAGGCGGTCTTTTTGTAGGTTACTCCGGGCGCGCTTGACGGTGTCCGGACGTTTAATGGCCGGACTGGAGAACTGCCTGGAGAGGCTACTTTGTATTTCTGCTGCAAGGGCCGCCGTGTGCTCCTCTGTTCGGAGGGAGCGTTCGGTGTTTCCATTGACCGTAATTACTCCTCGAGGGCCTGGCATCTTGAGCTTAAGGTATGCGTAGTGCGGTACCGCATTGAACTTGGCGAATGCGGTTCGTCCGAGCAGTGCGTGATAGCCACTGCGGAATGGGACTATGTCAAAGATTAACTCCTCGCTTCGGAAATTATTCGGAGATCCGAAGACCACTTCAAGTGTGACTGAGCCTGTACAGTTGGCCTCTACACCTGGTATTACGCCTTTAAAGGTCGTTTTGGTGGGCTTAATCCTCGAGGGACCTATGCCCATTTTCTGCACTGTATCCTGGTAAAGCAGGTTCAGGCTACTGCCGCCGTCCATAAGGACTCTAGTGAGATGAAGTCCGTCAATAATTGGGTCTAGAACCAATGCGGCGAATCCGCCATGACGGGTGCTAGTGGGATGGTCCCTTCGATCAAAGGTGATCGGGCAGGAGGACCATGGGTTGAACTTTGGGGCGACTGGCTCTACCGCGTATACGTCCCTTAACGCGCGCTTCCGCTCCCTCTTGGGGATGTGGGTTGCGTATATCATGTTCACCGTCCGCACTTGTGGGGGAAAACCCTTCTGTCCACTGTTGTTCGGCGGCCGGGGCTCTTCGTCGTCATCGCTATGCAGCCCCTTGTCTGTATTTTCGGCATGTAACTTGCCTGCCTGCTTGAACACCCAACAATCCCTGTTGGTGTGATTGGCCGGCTTTTCGGGGGTGCCATGTATCTGGCACAAGCGGTCGAGTATTCGGTCCAAACTGGACGGGCCCCTAGGATTTCTTTTGAATGGCTTTTTCCGCTGACCGGATTTATAGCCTCTGAATCCGGCATTAACTGCTGTATCCTCAGCGTTGTCGCCATTAATGCGGCGCTTCTGCTTGTTGCGACGCGACCTGCCACTACTGTCCCTGGTATCCGAATTACCAGGGTTCTTGGTCATGTTGTTGCTACGAGCAAGCCAGCTGTCTCCTCCCGCGCAAAAGCGGGTCATGAGTGTCATGAGTGTTTCCATAGATTTCGGCTTTTCCTGTCCAAGGTGCCGGGCAAGCCACTCGTCACGGATATTGTGCTTGAAGGCTGCTAGGGCCGCAGCGTCCGGACAATTGACTATTTGATTTTTCTTTGTTAGGAATCGTGTCCAGAATTGCCTGGCCGATTCCTCTGGCTGCTGAATTACGTGGCTTAGGTCATCCGCGTCTGGTGGTCGCACATAAGTGCCCTGGAAATTGTTAAGGAATGCGGCTTCCAGGTCCTCCCAACAACCGATTGATCCTGCTGGCAAGCTGTTAAGTCAATGCCGAGCTGGTCCTTTAAGCTTGAGTGGGAGGTATTTGATGGCGTGGAGATCATCGCCACGGGCCATGTGGATATGAAGGAGATAATCCTCGATCCATACCGTAGGATCTGTTGTGCCATCATATGATTCGATGTTTATGGGTTTTAAACCCTCGGGGATTTGATGATCCATTACTTCATCTGTGAAGCATAGTGAGTGTGCGGCGCCTCTGTACTGGGCTATATAACGACGTAGCTCCAATGAGCTTTGTCTACTGTGTTCGGCCCTACCGGATTTGTGTCGGGCGTGATGGTTACCGTCTCGAGTCGTGGGGCGCCCACGCGATCCGTAGATCGATCTTGTTTGCCTTGCCTTGTGCTCCAACATATCTCGCAGGTCTGGCGCATTTTCCCGTGCCTTGGTACGAGGTGCGGCTTGAGTGGAGGGCCGAGAGGCCTCTCTGTCGCGGCCACGAGGTGGCCGGTCGGCCGTATCAAGTGCTGGTGATGTAGGTTTAAGTGCTTCCTCCTCTAATTGGGGTAGCAACCTGCGCTTTGGGTAGCTCTTGGAGGGGCGTTCGAGTTTATGCTCTTCGGCCGCAAGGACTTCAGTCCATCTGTCGACTAGCAAATCTTGATCAGCTCTAAGCTGTTGCTGTTTTTTCTTGAGGCTTCTTGCCGTGGCCATAAGCCTGCGTTGAAAACGCTCTTGCTCGGCGGGATCCTCTGGCACGACGAATTCGTCGTTGTCGAGGCTTGCCTCGTCTTCGGAGGGAGGCGTATAATTATCTCCCTCGACCTCTCTGTCTGCCGCTCTCTCATGAGGGCTGGCTTCTCCATCCTCCTGTGCTGAATCTTGCTGGAGGGGGTTTTGTTCGGCACTCTCCGGAGTATTATTATCTCCCGTGCTGGAGTCACCGTATTTGCTTTGGCGGGATTTTGAGCGGCTCCGCTGACGCTGGCGCTTAGGCTGTTTCTTGGAGGGGTCATCCTCCGCTGTTCCATCGCCATCTCCTTGTTTTGGGGTGTCCACCATGTATATGTTATACGACGAGGTGGCTTTCCAGGGCCTAATAGGCACCGGTTCTTCATCGTCTCCTGCATCGGTGTCCATACTGTCGATGTCTTCGGAGTCGAAGTCAAGCATGTCGGTTAAATCATCGATAGTGTCTACAAAGTGGGTGGTGGGTGGGCTTTGAATTTCTTCATCGTCCGCATCCCAACCTTGCTGGCCGTAGTCCGGCCAGGGCTCTCCTGATAAAGAGAGAGACTTTAGTGTCTTTAGAATATCGCCGAAAGGCGAGTGCTGAAAGATTTCCGCGGCAGTAAACTCCATGATCGGCGCCCAATCGGATTCGGTCGGCAGGGGTGCGGAGGGTTCGGAGTCCGGAGAGGAGTCCGGCTCCTTGGAGTCATGAGTATCGCGGAGTGCGGGGCTGGTGTTCGGCTGGATCGCCGTTGGGATCGCAACCCCCGAGGCAGCGTCCAACCACCCATCCTCGATCAGCGCAGTTGGCTCCGAATTAAGGGTCGAAGCCGATGCGGGTGTGGCCTCCAGGGCACTGTTCGACGGCAGAGCTAGATCATGCTCGTCGTGACAGTGCGGCGCGCTCGGCAGTGGCTCGAATCCGTCGAGGATCAAGTCCCCGCGGATGTCAACCTTGTAGTTTAAACTTCCAAATCTGACCTGACGGCCAGGGGCATAGCTTTCGATCTGCTCCAGACGGCCAAGTGAATTGGCCTGCAGTGCGAAGCCGCCGAAGACGAAGATCTATCCGGGGAGGAAGGTCTCACCCTGGACTGCATCGCTATTGATGATCGTAGGAGCCATCAAGCCTCACGACGACGACACAGAGGAACTCTCAATGAAAGCACCAATGTCGGTGTCAAAACCGGCGGATCTCGGGTAGGGGGTCCCGAACTGTGCGTCTAGGCCGGATGGTAACAGGAGGCAAGGGACATGAAGTTTTACCCAGGTTCGGGCCCTCTCGATGGAGGTAAAACCCTACGTCCTGCTTGATTAATATTGATGATAGGGGTAGTACAAGAGTAGATCTACCACGAGATCGGAGAGGCTAAACCCTAGAAGCTAGCCTATGGTATGGTTGTTGTTCTGTATGTTGTCCTACGGACTAAAACCCTCCAGTTTATATAGACACCGGAGAGGGTTAGGGTTACACAAGGTCGGTTACAATGGTTACATATCCGTATCGCCAAGCTTGCCTTCCACGCCAAGGAAAGTCCCTTCCGGACATGGGACGAAGTCTTCAATCTTGTATCTTCATAGTCTAGGAGTCCGGCTGAAGGTATAGTCCGGCCATCCGGACACCCCCTAATCCAGGACTCCCTCACGAGTTAAAATAGAGAAGCAACTGGCCAGATTGCCAAATGGGCTATTGAGCTTGGACCTCATGAGTTAAAATATACGCCTCGCACAGCAATCAAATCCCAAGCACTTGTGGACTTCATCAATGATTGGACAGAGTAGCAGGCACCGGAGGAAAAGCCGGACAACACTTATTGGACTATTCATTTTGATGGGTCCAGGCAATTGGAGGGCTCGGGGGCTGGAGTCATATTAACTTCCCCACGAGGTGATAAGTTTTGTTATGTTCTTTATTTAATGTTCCCTTGCACTAACAATGCAGGTGAGTATGAGGCCTTGCTCCATGGTCTTCGGATGGCTAAGGAGATGAATTTGAGCCAGGTTAAGTGCTTTGGTGACTCTCACCTGGTGGCTCAACAGGTGTCTGGCACTTGGGATTCCAAGGATCCACTCATGGCGGCGTATAGACGAGAGGTGGATACAGTGGCTGGTCATTTCAAGGGTTATCAGGTTGACCATATAGACTGGCGAAAGAATGAAGCGGCAGATGCTTTAAGTCACTTAGGCTCTCAACGTAAACTGGTGCCACCCAATACCTTTCTAGATGTGCTGCATAATCCGTCAGTCAAGATACCTACGGAGGAGGATTTGGTTGTTCCTGACCCAGAGGCTCAATTGGTGGCCGCTCTTCACGTTATTCTGGATTGGACGGTCCCATACATGGCATATATGAACCGGGGTGAGTTACCAGACGATGAAACTTTGGCCCGACAGATAATCCGGCGATCCAAGTCAATGACCATTGTCAATGGGGAGCTGCATCATTGCAGCGTAACAGGGGCGTTTCAGCATTGTGTGTCTCCTCAAGAAGGTTGTGTGATTTTGCGTGAGATCCACAAAGGAGATTGTGGTCACCATGCTGGTTCAAAATCCTTGGTGGCTAAGGCTTTTCATCACGGCTTCTATTGGTTGACGGCTCATGCTGATGTTGAGGATTTGGTAAAGAGGTGTGACGGTTTTCAGAAGTTTGCACGCCGCACTCATGTTCCGGCCCAAGAATTAAGGATGATTCCAACCACTTGGCCGTTTGCAACTTGGGGGCTCGATATGGTTGGACCCTTTAAGAGGTCCAAGGACAAGAAGACTCACTTATTGGTGGCGGTTGATAAGTTCACCAAGTGGGTAGAGGCAGAGCCAGTCAGCAAGTGTGATGCGGCCACGACGGTTCAATTCATCAAAAAGGTGATCTTCCGTTTTGGTTTTCCACACACCATTATAACTGATAATGGTACTAATCTGTCCAAGGGTGCTATGGAAGAATTTTGTCAACGTGAGCACATCCAGCTTGACGAATATCAGTGGCTCACCCCCAATCTAATGGTCAAGCAGAGAGGGCCAATCAAGAGATTTTGAGAGGTATCAAACCCTGGATTATGGTTCCTTTAAAGCGGACGCCGGGTTGTTGGGTGGAGGAGTTACCTTCCGTGTTATGGAGTATCAACACCACACCGAACAGATCTACGGGTTACACGCCTTTCTTCATGGTTTACAGAGCAGAGGCGGTTCTCCCTAGTGAAATCCATCATGACTCGCCCCGTGTGGCGGCTTATGTTGAAGCTGATAATGAGAAAGCACGTCAGGACTCACTGGACCTGTTAGATGAGGAGCGTTATCTTGTAGCGGCACGTTCGGCAATTTATCAACAAGATCTGCGACGTTATCACAGCCGCCGAGTTAAAACTAGAACTTTTCAAGAAGGCTATCTGGTGCTTCTGCTCATCTAGGATTAGACTGATATGCACAAGTTATCCCCACCTTGGGAAGGGCCTTTTGTGGTCAGCAAAAATTTGCACAATGGATCATACTACCTTATCGATGTTCGAGAGCACAAAGACTCATGTAAATCGGAGGAGGAGACCCAGCGGCCATGGAATATAGCTCATCTTTGTCCTTACTATACTTGAGCCACAGGCTCTTCTTATGTACATAATTATGACAATGTATATATTATGATCAATATAATAAACCGGAGCCTCAGCTAAAGCGGGGTCTCTTTTGTTTTTACATCATGTGTGTTTACATGGGGGCTTTTGTTTATAAAGTGGAGTTCTACGGATCTGGCTTATAAATCCACACATATAAAAGGAAATCACTAGGGGGCTTGGTCGTATTCGAACCATAGCTACGCCTCTTGATCGGCTTAAGGACAAAGGAAAATCACTAGGGGGCTTGGTTGTATTCGCACCATAGCTACACCTCTTGATAGGATTAAGGCCAAAAGGAAATTATGTTGGGCCAAAGAGAGTTTTGCACCAGCACAACTCAAACATAGGTACCCACTGAGCACAGCTCAAATATTGCTTTGGGGCTCTTTGCTTCTCAAAGAACAAAGAGTTTGCACCCTTGCAATAGGCTATCAAGCCAGGCTTGGAAGCCAGGTGTATTCACCTAAAACCCCGGGTTATCCTGCCTTTTTAAGTAAGCCACTCCGTCCACGTAAACCTGGTATGACCTGTTGAACGTTTGACAAGTCAATCTCATAGACCCTGAACTTGTCAAAGTTAAAACGATGATTGGTTAAAGATTGAGGTCCATCTTAAAAGGCTTTGAAAAATGGTTTAACTCAGTGGCCTCGCAGCCCATGAAAAGCCTCGATTTAGGGCCTGGCAGCCCATGAAAAGCCTTGAATGTTCTTCTTGTGTTTTTTGCAAAGTTTTCTTTCCTTTGATAAGATTCATAAATATTTTCTGATAAACCGACGTTTATTAAAACCCGCCGTGGCTTTCAGTGCTAAGTTGTCAGTACATGATCAGTTATAATCCGGCACTTATTGATCCGGTCTAGTTTTGACTACAAGTCACCAGTATTATATGGATAAACCGGTGTTTATCATAACCTGATACTGTTTTATTGTAAACCGGCAAATATGAAAGGAGTCATCAATACTCCAGATTGGTGTTATCACCCTTACTATAACAACAAATTGGTCAACCAACGAGGTGATTCAATGTAACAGGTATCATCTATTTTATATCTGGTTGTTTTTAAATACAACCTTGGCTCTACACCTAGGCTATTGATAACCCACAAGTATAGGGGATCACAACAGTCTTCGAGGGTAGAGTATTCAACCCAAATTTATTGATTCGACACAAGGGGAGCCAAAGAATATTCTCAAGTATTAGCAGCTGAGTTGTCAATTCAACCACACTTGGAAACTTAATATCTGCAGCAAAGTGTTTAGTAGCAAAGTAATATGATAGTAGTGATAACGGTAGCAAAAGGTAACAGTAGTAAAAGTAATATTTTTGGTATTTTGTAGTGATGATAGCAATAGCAACGGAAAAGTAAATAAGTGAAGAACAATATATGGAAAGCTCGTAGGCAATGGGTCGGTGATGGAGAATTATGCTGGATGCGGTTCATCATGTAACAGTCATAACCTAGGGTGACACAGAACTAGCTCCAGTTCATTGATATAATGTAGGCATGTATTCCGAACATAGTCATACATGCTTATGGAAAAGAACTTGCATGACATCTTTTGTCCTACCCTCCCGTGGCAGCCGGGTCCTTACGGAAACTAAGGGATATTAAGGCCTCCTTTTAATAGAGAACCGGAACAAAGCATTAACACATAGTGAATACATGAACTCCTCAAACTACAGTCATCATAGGTAAGTATCCCGATTATTGTCACTTCGGGGTTAACAGATCATAACACGTAATAGGTGACTATAGACTTGCAAGATAGGATCAAGAACACTCATATATTGATGAAAACATAATAGGTTCAGATCTGAAATCATGGCACACGGGCCCTACTGACAAGCATTAAGCATTGCAAAGTCATAGCAACATCAATCTCAGAACATAGTGGACACTAGGGATCAGACCCTAACAAAACTAACTCGATTACATGATATCCCATCCAACCCATCACCGTCCAGCAAGCCTACGATGGAATTACTCATGCACGGCGGTGAGCATCATGAAATTGGTGATGGAGGATGGTTGATGATGACGATGGCGACAGATTCCTCTCTCCGGAGCCCCGAACGGACTCCAGATCAGCCCTCCCGAGAGGTTTTAGGGCTTGGCGGCGGCTCCGTATCGTAAAACGCGATGATTTCTTCTCCTAGATTTTTTTCTCATCGAAACTCAATATATGGAGGTGGAGTTGGAGTCGGAGAGGAAACAGGGAGCCCACGAGGTAGGGGGGCATGCCCTAGGGGGGCGGGCGTGGCCCCCACCCTCGTGGCAAGACGGGTGGGCCCCCTGGCCTTCATCTTTGGCAGGTATTTTTCTTATTTTCTGAAAAGTGTCTCCGTGAAGTTTTAGGTCATTCCGAGAACGTTTGCTCTTGCACATAAATAATGCCATGCTAATTCTGCTGAAAACAGTGTCAGTCTGGGTTAGTTCCATTCAAATCATGCAAGTTAGAGTCCAAAACAAGGGCAAAAGTGTTTGGAAAAGTAGATACGTTGGAGACGTATCAACTCCCCCAAGCTTAACCTTTGCTTGTCCTCAAGCAATTCCGTCCATAAACTGAAAGTGATAAAGAAAACCTTTTACAAACTCTGTTTGCTCTTGTTGTTGTAAATATGTAAAGCCAGCATTCAGGTTTTCAGCAAAGATTATAACTAACCACATTTGCAATAACGCATAGGTCTCAAGTTTACTCATATCAATAGCATAATCAACTAGCGAGCCATAATAGTAAAACTCGGATGACAACACTTTCTCAAAACAATCATAATATGATATAACAGGATGGTATCTCGCTAGCCCTTTCTGAGACCGCAAAACATAAATGCAGAGCACCTTTAAAGACCAAGGACTGACTAGACATTGTAATTCATAGTAAAAGAGATCTAGTTAAGTCATACTCAATGTAAACTAACAGTAATGAATGCAAATGACAGTGGTGCTCTCCAACTGGTGCTTTTTAATAAGAGGATGATGGCTCAGCATAAAAGTAAATAGATAGGCCCTTCGCATAGGGAAGCAGGGATTTGTAGAGGTGCCAAGGCTCGGTTTTGAAACAGAGGTGAATAATATTTTGAGCGGTATACTTTCATTGTCAACATAACAACCAAGAGATGGCGATATCTTCCATGCTACACACATTATAGGCGGTTCCCAAATAGAATGGTAAAGTTTATACTCCCCCTTCCACCACAAGCATCAATCCATGGCTTGCTCGAAACAACGAGTGCCTCCAACTAGCAAGAGTCCCAGGGGGAGTTTTGTTTGCAATTATTTTGATTTAGTTTGCATAAAGCATGGGACTGGGCATCCCAGTGACCAACCATTTATCTCGTGAGTGAGGAGCGGAGTCCACTCCTCTTGAGAATAAACCGCCTAACATGGAAGATACGGACAACCCTAGTTGATACATGAGCTATTAGAGCATACAAAACAGGATATTTATTTGAAGGTTTAGAGTTTGGCACATACAAATTTACTTGGAACAGAAGGTAGATACCGTATATAGGTAGGTATAGTGGACTCATGTGGAATAACTTTGGGGTTTTAAGGGATTGGATGCACAAGCAGTATTCCCGCTTAGTACAGGTGAAGGCTAGCAAAAGACTGGGAAGCGACCAGCTAGAGAGCGACAACAGTCATGAACATGCATTAAAATTAATCAACACCGAATGCAAGCATGAGTAGGATATAATCCACCATGAACATAAATATCGTGAAGGCTATGTTGATTTTGTTTCAACTACATGCGTGAACATGTGCCAAGTCAAGTCACTTAAATCATTCAGAGGAGGATACCACCCTATCATACCACATCATAACCATTTTAATAGCATGTTGGCACGCAAGGTAAACCATTATAACTCATAGCTAATCAAGCATGGCACAAGAAACTATGATCTCTAGATGTCATTGCAAACATGTTTATTCATAATAGGCTGAATCAGGAACGATGAACTAATCATATTTACAAAAACAAAAGAGGTCGAGTTCATACCAGCTTTTCTCATCTCATCCAGTCCATCATATATCATCATAATTGCCTTTCACTTGCACGACCGAATAGTGTGAATAAGAATAATAGTGCATGTGCATTGGACTAAGCTGGAATCTGCAAGCATTCAATAAACAGGAGAAGACAAGGCAATATGGGCTCTTTTGTCAGATCAACAATAATGCATATAAGAGCCACTTCAACAATTTAATCATGGTCTTCTCCTATCGACCCCGAAAGAAAAGAAATAAAACTATTTACATGGGAAAGCTCCCAACAAGCAAAAGAAGAACATGAAATATTTTTGGGTTTTCTTTTTAATTACTACTACAAGCATGGAAAGTAAACTGATTAAAAGCTACAACTAATTTTTTTTGGTTTTTATTAAGGTTTATTAAACACACAAGAAGAAAGCATAAAAAGGAAAGTAAACTAGCATGGATGATACAATGAAAAAGTATGAGCACCGACACCTAGCAATGAGTGTGTGAACATAAATGTAATGTTGGTGAGAAATACGTACTCCCCCAAGCTTAGGCTTTTGGCCTAACTTGGTCTATGGCCATGGCTGGCCTGGCGGATATCCATAATAATAGTTGGGGTCGTACTGCGATGCAGAAGAGGAAGGCTCCGATTGCCACTGGCTGACAATTATCTCCGGATCCCACTGATAATTAGAGTGTCGTGAAGGATCAAATTGTGGTTCCGGCTCTGGCTCCTCAGCTGGTGCAGGGTTCCGGTAGGCGTGGATAGCCGTCAATGGAACAAGGTACGTGCCTACAGTCAAATCAAACAAAGAAGGAGCAGGCAAGGTAATAGTCTCAGGATGACGTTTATTAAAGAACAATTGATATTTAAGCTCTCCTTCCCTATTCTTAACAATAAAATCATGTGCCACCATACTTTTATAATCTAGATAAACACGAGGCATCACTTTTTCTTCCTTCTCAGCATGCCTACTAGGTATGTTAAATGTGCATCTAGGCGTGTAGCATAGATGCCTCCAAAGATGGGGCCCTTGGTACGGTTCAGACTTAACCGTTCGGCAATAATGCCGCCCATACTAAAAGAGTTATCACCGTATAGACCGTGGTGCAAAATAATAATATCAGGGATACTTAGGTTTCCACAGTTTTCGCGACCAATTAAGCAACAACTAGCAAATAATGCAAAGTAACGTAAAACAGGAAAGTGTATGCTAGTGATTCATGCATCAGAAACCTTCCTTGTTTCCCCTACGGTGATAGTGTCAATAAATCCCACCACATCATCACGATGTGGTTCTTTTGTGTTGCCCTCAAAAGGGACTAAACAAATCCGACAAAAATCATAAAGTTACATCTCCTTATGCTCATCATCTAAATGAAACTCCACCGTAGGTGGTGAGTTCCTAGAATGAAAATGAAAGTTTTGCACAAAGGTATTTGTGAGCAAGAGATCCTGATCGCATTGGTCGTGGAGGAAAGCGGTAAGACCTGCAGTCTGAGCCAACTCATGAAAATCTTCATAAATCCCGTCTGCTCTTAAGAAATCTTCGGAAGGCCATTCACACGCCCAAACCTCCGTGGTGCGAGGCATATTATACTTAGGCTTCGGTGCCTTTTCCTTCGATCTTTGGCTCGATGAGCCCCTCAAAAGTCTCCTCACCATTTTCTGAAAAATTCTGAAATTTTTAGTAACTTCAAAATAAAAGTAAACCAAACTCAATAATATTGATAGCAACCACTCCTACAAGTGCCTAGGGCCTATATCATGCATTAAAACTACTTTTGACCATATAAATTTGACATGCAAGCTCAAGAACAGGGCCACCTAAGCAGCAAAAATTTGCAATGAATAAAGCACTAGAACAAAAACTAATTGGATCAATGGAGGAGTCACATACCAAGGAACAATCTCCCCAAGCAATTTTGTGGGAGGTGCTTTGAGCAAGGAGATCGAAAATGGCAGCAAAACGAGCTTGGACTCGGGTTTGAGCTGGTTATTCATGTTTGTGGGAGGAAGAGGAAGTGTGTGGGTGCAGGAATAAGTGGAGGAGGGCCACCGTGGGCCCACGAGGCAGGGGCGCGCCCTAGAGGGGTGGGCGCGCCCTCGACCCTCGTGGGCAGGTGGTTGACCCCCCTGGTGTGTTCTTAGTTCCATAAATCCTCAAATATTCTAGAAAAAACATATTTAATTTTCAGGGCATTTGGAGAACTTTTATTTTTGAGGTATTTTTATATTGCACGGATAATCAGATAACAGACAGACAAATATTTATTTTTATTTTATTTAATATAAATAACAGGAAGTAAAAGTGAGATATAGAAGGCTGTGCCTTCTAGTTTCATCCATCTCATGATCATCAAAAGGAATCCACTAACAAGGTTGATCAAGTCTTGTTAATGAACTCATTCCGAATAACATGGAACCGGAGAAATTTCGAATAACACTATGTTACCTCAACGGGGATATGCACATCCCCAATAATAAGAATATCATATTTCTTCTTGACAGTAGGAAGAGGAAATTCAAAACCTCCAAATATAATTGATGGATTTTTTCCAATAGAGTTGATACTGTGAACTTGAGGTTGTTTCCTCGGGAAGTGTACCGTGTGCTCATTAACATTACATGAAAAGTGACATTGCCTTTAGTGCAATCAATAACAGCCCCTGCAGTATTCAAAAAGGGTCTTCCAAGAATAATAGACATACTATCATCCTCGGGAATATCAAGAATAACAAAGTCCGTTAAAATAGTAACATTTGCAACTACAACAGGCACATCCTCACAAATACCGACAGGTATAGCAGTTGATTTATCAGCCATTTGCAAAGATATTTCAGTAGGTGTCAACTTATTCAAATCAAGTCTACAATATAAAGAGAGAGGCATAACACTAACACCGGCTCCAAGATCACATAAAGCAGTTTTAACATAGTTTCTTTTAATAGAGCATGGTATAGTGGGTACACCGGGATCTCCAAGTTTCTTTGGTATTCTACCCTTAAAAGTTTAATTAGCAAGCATGGTGGAAATTTCAGCTTCTGGTATCTTTGTTTTATTTGTAATGATATCTTTCATGTACTTAACATAAGGATTGGTTTTGAGCATATCAGTTAATCGCATACGCAAAAAGATAGGTCTAATCATTTCAGCAAAGCGCTCAAAATCCTCATCATCCTTTTTCTTGGATGTTTTGGGAGGAAAAGGCATGGGTTTCTGAACGCAAGGCTCTCTTTCTTTACCATGTTTCCTAGCAACAAAGTCTTTTTTATCATAACGTTGATTCTTTGATTGTGGGTTATCAAGATCGACAGCAGGTTCAATTTCTATGTTATTATCATTACTAGGTTGAGCATCATTATGAACATTATCATTAACATTACCACTAGTTTCAAGTTCATTTCCAGATTGAGTTTTAGCATCATAAATAGAAATATCATTTGGATTCTCAGGTGTTTTAACAATAGGATCACTAGAAGCATGCAAAGTCCTATCATTTTTCTTTTTCTTCTTTTTAGAAGTACTAGGTGCATCTATATTATTTCTCTGAGAATCTTGCTCAATTCTCTTAGGGTGGCCTTCAGGATACAAAGGTTCCCGAGTCATTCTACCAGTTCTAGTAGCCACTCTAACAGCATAATCATTATTCTTATTATTCAATTCATTGAGCAAATCATTTTGAGCTTTAAGTCCTTGTTCTACTTGAGTGGTAACCATAGAATCATGTTTACTAATAAGTTTAAGTTCACTTTTGACATTAGCCATATAATCACCCAAGTGTCCAAGCATATTTGAATTGTATTTTAATTGTCTACCAAAATAAGCATTAATGTCTTCTTGCTTAGCCATAAATTTATCAAACTCATCTAAGCATGTGCTAGCAATTTTAGTAAATGGGATTATAGCTTTATCATATCTATAGAGATAATTTACCTTTACTACCTGTGTCGGGTTATCAAGACCATGAGTTTAATAAATAGGCAAAGGATTTGGATTATATGTTTCTTCAACAGGCGGTAAATTAAGACCATGTATTTCTTCAATAGGAGGTAAATTCTCAACATCTTCAGCTTTAATACCTTTTTCTTTCATATATTTCTTTGCCTCTTGCATATCTTCAGGGCTGAGAAATAAAATACCCCTCTTCTTCGGAGTTGGTTTAGGAATAGGCTCAAGAATTGGCTCCGGGGGTGTCCAATTATTTTCATTTGTCAACATATTATTCAATATAATTTCAGCTTCATCCGGTGTTCTTTCCCTGAAAACAGAACCAGCACAACTATCCAGGTAATCTCTGGAGGCATCGGTTAGTCCATTATAAAAGATATCAAGTATTTCATTTTTCTTAAGAGGATGATCATGCAAAGCATTAAGTAATTGGAGAAGCCTCCCCCCAGCTTGTGTGAGACTCTCTTCTTCAATTTGCACAAAATTATAAATATCCCTTAAAGCAGCTTGTTTCTTATGAGCAGGGAAATATTTAGCAGAGAAGTAATAAATCATATCCCGGGGACTACGCACACAACCAGGATCAAGAGAATTAAACCATATCTTAGCATCACCCTTTAATGACAACGGAAATATTTTAAGGATATAAAGGTAGCGAGTTCTCTCATCTTTAGTGAACATGGTAGCTATATCATTTAATTTAGTAAGATGTGCCACAACAGTTTCAGATTCATAACCATGAAAAGGATCATATTCAACCAAAGTAATTATATCAGGATCAACAGAAAATTCATAATCCTTATCAGTAACAAAGATAGGTGAAGTAGAAAAAGCAGGGTCAGGTTTCATTCTAGCATTTAGAGATTGCTTACTCCATTTAGCTAATAATTTTTTAAGTTCAGTTCTATTTCTGCAAGGTAAAATAGCTAAAGAAGCATCTTGATCAAAAACATAACCCTTAGGGACGGCAAGTGGTTCTTCATCATCACTTTCATCAGTATCATCAGATTCAATATTTTCAATTTCCCTAGCCCTAGCAAGTTGTTCATCAAGAAAAGCACTAAGTGGCATAGTAGTATCAGGCATAGAGGTAGTTTCATCATAGGTATCATGCATAGCAGAAGTGGCATCATCAATAACATGCGACATATCAGAACGAATAGCAGAAGCAGGTGTAGGTGTCGCAAGCTTACTCAAAATAGAAGGTGAATCAAGTGTAGAGCTAGATGGCAGTTCCTTACCTCCCCTCGTAGTTGAGGAATAGATCTTGGTTTTTGGATCTCTCAAGTTCTTCATAATGATATGCAAATATATATCCCAAGTGACTCAAAGAATAGAGCTATGCTCCCCGGCAACGGCGCCAGAAAATAGTCTTGATAACCCACAAGTATAGGGGATCGCAACAGTTTTCGAGGGTAGAGTATTCAACCCAAATTTATTGATTCGACACAAGGGGAGCCAAAGAATATTCTCAAGTATTAGTAGCTGAGTTGTCAATTCAACCACACCTGGAAACTTAATATCTATAGCAAAGTGTTTAGTAGAAAAGTAATATGATAGTAGTGATAACGGTAGCAAAAGGTAACAATAGTAAAAGTAATATTTTTGGTATTTTGTAGTGATGATAGCAATAGCAACGGAAAAGTTAATAAGCGAAGAACAATATATGGAAAGCTCGTAGGCAATGGATCGGTGATGGAGAATTATGCCGGATGCGGTTCATCATGTAACAGTCATAACCTAGGGTGACACAGAACTAGCTCCAGTTCATTGATATAATGTAGGCATGTATTCCGAACATAGTCATACGTGCTTATGGAAAAGAACTTGCATGACATCTTTTGTCCTACCCTCCTGTGGCAGCGGGGTCCTTAAGGAAACTAAGGGATATTAAGGCCTCCTTTTAATAGAGAATCGGAACAAAGCATTAACACATAGTGAATACATGAACTCCTCAAACTACGGTCATCACCTGTAAGTATCCTGATTATTGTCACTTCAGGGTTAACGGATCATAACACATAATAGGTGACTGTAGACTTGCAAGATAGGATCAAGAACACTCATATATTGATGAAAACATAATAGGTTCAGATCTGAAATCATGGCACTCGGGCCCTACTGACAAGCATTAAGCATAGCAAATTCATAGCAACATCAATCTCAGAACATAGTGGACACTAGGGATCAAACCCTAACAAAACTAACTCGATTACATGATAGATCCCATCCAGCCCATCACCGTCCAGCAAGCCTACAATGGAATTACTCACGCACGGCGGTGAGCATCATGAAATTGGTGATGGAGGATGGTTGATGATGACGATGGCGACGGATTCCCCTCTCCGGAGCCCCGAACGGACTCCAGATCAGCCCTCCCGAGAGGTTTTAGGGCTTGACGGCGGCTCCATATCGTAAAACGCGATGATTTTTTCTCCTTGATTTTTTTCTCATCAAAACTCAATATATGGAGGTGGAGTTGGAGTCGGAGAGGCAATAGGGGGCCCACGAGGTAGGGGGGCGTGCCCTAGGGGGGCAGGCATGCCCCCACCCTCGTGGCAAGACGGTGGGCCCCCTGGCCTTCATCTTTGGCAGGTATTTTTCTTATTTTCTGAAAAGTGTCTCCGTGAAGTTTCAGGTCATTCCGAGAACGTTTGCTCCTGCACATAAATAACACCATGGTAATTCTGCTGAAAACAGCGTCAGTCTGGGTTAGTTCCATTCAAATCATGCAACTTAGAGTCCAAAACATGGGCAAAAGTGTTTGGAAAAGTAGATACGTTGGAGACGTATCATCTATATATGGCCATCATGACCCGTCCAGCGGTAAACCGCCAGGACACTTTCAATCTCTTGTATGCAGGAACAAGTTAAAATACAGCCACTGTGGATTATGCATATAATAGATCCCAAAAGCATGGCGATTTATCAATATCAAGCAAAATAAGTATGCTCGATGGCATAACAGACAAGTGTTTGAACTAGCCTATTACAAGGCGCTTTAATGCCCACACAGAATAATTGTTTCAGCAAGAGTGGCAGGCTGCGACAGGCTAAACCAGCCTCCTGTTTAGGATTCATCACCAGGACGACTTGAAGATTGGGGATCATCTTGCGCTGGTGCATCTTCATCCTCCCTACCCAGTGGCTGGAAAGCAATGGTTGCCCAATCGATTCCATTAAGGCTTGGAACACGACTTCTTCACTTAAAAGGTTGGAAGGATCAATGTCAGGGGCATAAGTGTGCTTACGAATTGGTGGAACAAGATCTTCTACATCATGTGTTGGCGCAGGATATCTTTTCTGATCAGCATCATAAACCGGCTGATAATGAGAGAGATATGTTTCTTCCGCCAATTTGCTCGCTAAAGGTCGCATTTCCCTTGTCAGCCTTTGGAGATCGTCATTGTTAAATTCTGAACTGTCTTCCTTCACGCCAGGATAGCCTTTGCCAGTATCTGACGATTCAAGATCTGGAATCCATGCCTTGGCCCGGATTAGCGCAGTCAGTGCGCCTGACCTTGCCGCCGATCTTTTTAATTCATCCAACCGGGCAGGCAATATTGACAGCTTCTCAATGGTTTCTTTTATCAAGGTTGGAGGAGGCTTATTATGAGCAGTGGTGCAAATAGCCCGTTGGGCTCCAGAATATAACTGCTCTATCAAAGTATAGGCAGCCTTCAGCTTCATCCGCATGTCAGAGCCCAGATAGGTAATGCGGGTCCCTGCGACATTGCAAGCATCAGTAAACCGATAACGGATGAGATAAAATGAATTGAAAAACATCAGATGAGGATACTTACCAAATACAACACAGGTCATAGCATTTATCTGCCGCTTTAAACCGGTCAGCTCTTCGACCACCGGTTTAAGGGCCGCTTCTACGTCCTCGGCTCTTTTTGCTAAAGCGGCTTTCTCTGTATCCCAATCCACCCGTTCCTTCTTAAAGGTCTCCTCCAGCTTTTCCATAGCTGCTAAGGCATTGATCAGTTCCTCCTTGGCTTTAGAAGCCTCCACTTGCTGAGATTTAATGTTCTCTTGAAGATCAGCGGTTTGGGTGTCCTTTTTTCTCAGCTCAGCCTATAAAGGAAAGACATATCATCAGTAGGCCGTATATATTTGAAGTACCAAGCACATAACAAGTTATGCACTTTGCACTTGAGGGCGCCACTATGCGAGACGATAAATTTCACTGCATGTATGCTTCTGTTCTTCATCTGTAATCCAGTGGTGTGGTGAACCTACCCACTACAGCACAATGTCATATTCTGCAATGTCTTAACTATGAAAAATGTCATATCATTCTACTATTATTTAAACCATCTCTTTATTTTCCAACCTGAAATGGTATAAATTGACAGCACACTAACCATTGATACTTATGAGTTCTTGATATGTAATCCAATGGTGTCGTGAAGCTGCCAACTCCTTCACAATGTCATTTCCTGCCATGTCTTGACCCATTGTGTTAATGCAAATTTAAACTGTGTCACTTTATTCGTCAGTAAGAAATGTGATGAATTGTCAGCACTGATACTTTTATGTGCAAAACCTGCCATCTGTCTGCTTGTTTATCTTTCAGAGTGAGGAAGATATAAGTGTTGAACAAGCGTAGTCTCATCTTGCTCAGCTGCTTGCGCTGCAGCTCCCCAGCAGGGCTAACCTTTCTTGAACTCTATTGAAGTGATGTCGGTTTTTTATATTATTTTATCGGCGTGTTTATTTGCACTGGTGGCGATCTTTGATGCCCAGTGTATGTAATCTGCTGTCTGCTTGTACTTTATTATCATAGTGGCAAACTTTGATGCCCAGTGGATGTAATATGTCATAATTTCTTTATTGTATAGTACAGGTTTTTTCTTATTCACGATGCTGCAGTTATTTTACTGTATATATATATATATATCATGTCTTCGTAGTAAATCGGCCAACCCGTAAAATAACGGTACATAATCGGGCCGTCATGCAATCACGATGTAGGTTGGGCCTGAAACGTGCCGATCAGCTCACGGGCCGGCAGCAGCCCGAAATGAACCCCGGCCCATGATTGTGCAAATCAAATCACGGGCTTTTAACAGGCCAAAAAATTGTCTCGGTCCTTGTTTGGCCCAATCAGATATCGGCTGCGAGCAGGCCGGATGCAAACCGGGCCGTAGTTAGGCCCAACTATATGACGGGCTTTTAACAGGCTGAAATTAATATAGGGCCAAAATGTTAAACGGGCCCTTAATAGGCCAAAACTAATATCAGGCTGAATTACTAAGTGGGCCTTTAGCAAGTGGGCCCAAAAGCATAGTGTCTAGTTGACGGGCCGAATCTGATATGGACCATAATTAGGCCCAAAACCTCTTAAAGGGCCGGACCTGATCTGGGCTGTAATTTGGCCCAGAAAGTGATAGGCTTTTAACGGGCCGGATCTCATATGGCCCACTATTAGGCCCGGAGCGTGGCAGGCCATTAATAGACCGTATCAAATATGGGCCGGCATTTGGCCCAAAACATGGCAGCCAGTTAACGGGTCGGCCTACTAGGGTCCTCAAAATCTTGTGGGCCTACAGCTGGGCCGGCCCATTAATGTCGGCGAAATCTCGTGGGCCTTTAGCTAGGCCGGTCCATTATGATTCGCAAGAATTTTGTGGGCCTTTACCTGGGCCGGCCCATTATGGCACACAAAAATCTTGTGGGCCTTTACCTGGGCCGGCCCATTATGGCCCGCGAAATCTTGTGGGCCTTTAGCTGGGCCAACCCATTATGGTCCGCAAAATCTCGTGGGCCTTTAGCTGGGCCAGCCCATTATGGTCCGCAAAATCTTGTGGGCCTTTAGTTGGACCGCCCATTTAAACTTGTTGGGCCATGCCACATGTCGACGTATCATAGGCGCCTTCTGTACAGTGAGTGGATGACATCTGTACCGATGATGAGCCAACACGTGTTTCCTCTAGCCAATGATGATTTTACACGTGGAAAATCCCCATTGGTCGGGGCTGTTAACGGGTTATCGGATCCAAAACCCGACCCGATAGCTTAACGACGTTCCGTTACAATGGATGCCACATGTCGGTCACCCTTGACAAAAGCACTTCTGTGACGCGCGATTTATCGTCATGGAAGTGGACACTTCCGTGATGATAATTTTGGTAATGTCATGGAACACTTCTACGACAGCACAGGTATGACTATCTTGATTCTGTCATAAATTTGTCATGAATGTACATGCATGACAAAAAAAGCGACCTACTATGACAAACACGTATCATCACGGAAGTGTATTTTTTTTGTAGTGTTGGCTAGTTCCTCTCCCATAGCTTGTCTCTTAGGTTCAGAGAAACGCCGAAGACCCTGCTTAACCGGCTTGAATCCCATTAGAATATTGAGGCTCTGCTCGGCCAACCTGCGTGGGATTCCTGGCATGTCTGAGGGGTGCCAGGCGAATATATCCCTCGTAGTGCGGCGTCCACGGCGGGTGAGGGAGTCCTGGATTAGGGGGTCTCCGGACAGCTGGACTATATCCTTTGGTCGGACTGTTAGACTATGAAGATACAAGATTGAAGACTTCGTCCCGTGTCCGGATAGGACTCTACTTGGCGTGGAAGGCAAGCTAGGCAGTACGGATATGGATATCTCCTCCTTTGTAACCGACCTTGTGTAACCCTAACCCTCTTCGGTGTCTATATAAACCGGAGGGTTTAGTCTGTAGGAAAACATACAATCATACCATAGGCTAGCTTCTAGGGTTTAGCCTCTCCGATCTCGTGGTAGATCAACTCTTGTAATACCCATATCATCAAGAATAAATCAAGCAGGACGTAGGGTTTTACCTCCATCAAGAGGGCCCGAACCTGGTTAAAACATCATGTCCCCTGCCTCCTGTTACCATCCGCCTAGACGCACAGGTCGGGACCCCCTACCCGAGATCCGCCGGTTTTGACACCGACATTGGTGCTTTCATTGGGAGTTCCTCTGTGTCGTCGTCGTTAGGCTTGATGGCTCCTACGATCATCGATAGCGATGCAGTCCAGGATGAGACTTTTCTCCCCGGACAGATCTTTGTGTTCGGCGGCTTCGCACTGCGGGCCAACTCGCTTGGCCATCTGGAGCAGATCGAAAGTTACGCCCCTGGCCACCAAGTCAGGTTTGGAAGCTTAAACTATACGGCCAATATCCGAGGAGACTTGATCTTCGACGGATTCGAGCCTCTGCCTTGTGCATCACGCGGTCGCGATGAGTACGATTTAGCTCTACCATTAGACAGTGTTCAGGAGATTGCACCGGCAGCCGCTCCAACCTTCAATTCGGAGCCAGTTGCGCCGTCCATGGATGGGGGGATGGACCCCGCCACGGAGGCCTTACCCTCAATGGCGATCAAGCCGAACATCGACCTTACCCTACACGAGAGCCGTGTTGTCAGACTGCCGGATCCTTCTCCGGCCACGGACTCCGAACCGCCTGCGCCCATTCCTAGTGAATCCGATTGGGCGCCGATCATGGAGTTTACCTCCACGGATATTTTTCAGCACCCGCCCTTCGGCGACATACTGAATTCACTAAGGTCTCTCTCTTTGTCAGGAGAGTCCTGGCCGGATTATGACCGGCAGGATTGGGATGCGGACGACGAAGAAATTTGACGCCCACCCATCACCCACTTCATAGCCACTGTCGATGACTTGACCGACATGCTCGACTTCGACTCTGAAGACATCGACGGTATGGACGACGATGCAAGAGACGAACAGGAACCAACGCCTACAGGGCACTGGAAAGCCACCTCGTCGTATGACATATATATGGTGGACACACCCAAAGAAGGCAATGGCGACGAGACAGCGGAGGATGAGCCCTCCAAGAAGCAACCCAAGCGCCAACGTCAGCGGCGCCGCTCTAAGTCCCGCCAACGCAAAAGTGGTGATACCGGCACAGGAGATAATAACACTCCAGATAGTGCCGAAGATGGCAACAATCCCCTCCAGCACGATCTAGGACAGGAGGATGGAGAGGTCAGCCCTCCAGAGAGAGCCGCAGATGGAGAGGTGGAGGATGATAATTACATGCCCCCCTCCAAAGACGAGGCAAGCCTCGACAATGACGAATTCGTCGTTCTAGAGGATCCCGTCGAACAAGAGCACTTCAAGCGCCGGCTTATAGCCACGGCAAATAGCCTTAAGAAAAAGTAGCAGCAGCTTCAAGCTGATTCAGATCTGCTAGCTGACAGATGGAGTGAAGTCCTCGCGGCCGAGGAATATAAACTCAAACGCCCCTCCAAGAGTTACCCAAAATGCAGGTTGCTACCCCGACTGGAGGAAGAAGCGTATAACGCGGCTGATCGGCCACCTCGTGGCCGCGATAGAGAGGCATTCCAGCCAAAAGCTCAGCCTGCACCCCGACGCCATTCAAATAAAAAGGCATGGGGAAATACGCCAGACCTACGAGACGTCTTGGAGGACAAAGCAAAACATGCAAGATCGATCTACAGATCACGAGGGCGCCACTATGCGAGACGATAAATGTCACGCCGGATATAGTAAAAGTAAATCCGGTCGGGCCGAGCACAAGTCTCGCGAGGGAGGTTCGCGGGTGCCTTCGCGAGTGTTTTCTGCCCCGAACGTTTGGAGCTTTCCTATCCGAGTCCTCTGCGGGAGCACCCCTCCCAGTCCGTGCCTCACGGGCATCGCGACACGAGCGCAGGACCTGGGCCGATCGCCCCCACAACCAAGACCGAAAGTTACCCCTCCTACCGATCCTTGCAGGGCACAAAGCGCACGGCGAGGCCACGGCCTTAGGAGGCGAGGACCGCGTCAAGCCCCATCGAGCTAAAAATAATTCCCGCACATGGGTGCACGGAGCGGAAACTCGGCGTAGAAATAGCGGAAGCAGCATGATGGTTAACATCAGCAATTCTAACACGCCCCCGCTGGGCCCTATACTACCTTTTATTTCTGCGCAGGAAAAGAAGGAAAGCAAAATGGGCGCGATCCATCGTGCACCAACCCACAACGAAGGTTCGACCTGCTCCTGGGGCTCAGGAGGATCCCTCCTCTCGCTTCGCTGGGGCACGACGGCGGGCTGACCCACTACCTTCACCCAGGCCGGTGCAACGGCGTGGGGGCTGGTCGCGGCCACCACTGGAGGAGCTGCTGCCTGAGAGGGAGTCGCCGAAGCTCAGCGAACCCCGAGCACCGCCGCCTATACGCCCGTCACCGTCTTCATCCTGGTCAGTACCGGGGCTGGGCAGGCGGCCACGGTCGTCGTCTTTGGGGCAGCTGTTGGAAATATGCCCTAGAGGCAATAATAAAATGATTATTATATTTCCTTGTTCATGATAATTGTCTATTATTCATGCTATAATTGTATTATTCGGAAATCATAATACATGTGTGAATACATAGACCACAACACGTCCCTAGTGAGCCTCTAGTTGACTACCTCGTTGATCAAAGGATAGTCATGGTTTCCTGACTATGGACATTAGATGTCATTGATAACGGGATCACATCATTAGGAGAATGATGTGATGGACAAGACCCAATCCTAAGCTTAGCTCAAAGATCGTGTAGTTCGTTTGCTGTAGCTTTTCTGAATGTCAAGTATCATTTCCTTAGACCATGAGATTGTGCAACTCCCGGATACCGTAGGAGTACCTTGGGTGTGCCAAACGTCACAATGTAACTGGGTGACTATAAAGGTACATTACAGGTATCTTCGAAAGTGTCTGTTGGGTTGGCACGAATCGAGACTGGGATTTGTCACTCCGTATGACAGAGAGGTATCTCTGGGCCCACTCGGTAATGCATCATCATAATGAGCTCAATGTGATCAAGTGGTTGATCGCGGGATCATGCATTACGGTACGAGTAAAGTGACTTGACGGTAACGAGATTGAACAAGGTATTGGGATAACGATCGAGTCTCGGGCAAGTAACATACCGATTGACAAAGGGAATTGAATACGGGATTGATTAAGTCCTCGACATCGTGGTTCATCCGATGAGATCATCGAGGAGCATGTGGGAGCCAACATGGGTATCCAGATCCCGCTGTTGGTTATTGACCGGAGAGGCGTCTCGGTCATGTCTGCGTGTCTCCCGAACCCGTAGGGTCTACACACTTAAGGTTCGGTGACGCTAGGGTTGTAGAGATATTAGTATGCAGTAACCCGAAAGTTTTTCGGAGTCCCGGATGAGATCCCGGACGTCACGAGGAGTTCCGGTGGTCCGGTGGTAAAGATTTATATATAGGAAGTCCAGTTTTGGCCAGCGGGAAGGTTTCGGGGGTTACCGGTATTGTACCGGGACCACCGGAAGGGTCCCGGGGGTCCACCGGATGGGGCCACCTATCCCGGAGGTCCCCATGGGCTGAAGTGGCGTGGGAACCAGCCCCTGATGGGCTGGTGCGCCCCACCCAAGGGCCCAAGGCACCTAGGGTTGGAAACCCTAGGGGGTCGTTGCCCCCCGAGGGGGCATGCGCCCCCTGGTTGGAAACCCTAGGGGGCCGTTGCCCCCCGAGGGGGCATGCGCCCCCCTGGTTGGAAACCCTAAGGGGGCCGTTGCCCCTAGGCCCCCCCCTTTAGATGGGATCTCCAAGGGGGCATGCGCCCCCTAGCCCCTATATATAGTGGAAGGGAGGGAGGGCAGCCGCAACTTGCTCTTGGCGCCTCCCTCTCTCTCCGTAACACTTCTCCTCCCCGCTTGTGCTTGGCGAAGCCCTGCCGGGATCCTGCTGCATCCACCACCACGCCGTCGTGCTGCTGGATCTTCATCAACCTCTCCTTCCCCCTTGCTGGATCAAGAAGGAGGAGACGTCTTCCCAACCGTACGTGTGTTGAACGCGGAGGTGTTGTCCATTCGGCACTTGGTCATCGGTGATTTGGATCACGACAAGTATGACTCCATCATCTCCGTTCACTTGAACGCTTCCGCTTGCGATCTACAAGGGTATGTAGATGCACTCCTATTCCCCTTGTTGCTAGAATACTCCATAGATTCATCTTGGTGATGCGTAGAGTTTTTTTTAATTTCTGCTACGATCCCAACAGTGGCATCATGAGCTAGGTCTATGCGTAGTTACTATGCACGAGTAGAACACAAAGTAGTTGTGGGCATCAATATTGTCAATTTGCTTGCCGTTACTAGTCTTATCTTGATTCGGCGGCATCGTGGGATGAAGCGGCCCGGGCCAACCTTATACGTACGCTTACGTGAGACCGGTTCCACTGACTGACATGCACTAGTTGCATAAGGTGGCTGGCGGGTGTCTGTCTCTCCCACTTTAGTCGGATCGGATTCGATGAACAGGGTCCTTATGAAGGGTAAATAGAAATTGGCAATTCACGTTGTGGTTTTGGCGTAGGTAAGAAACGTTCTTGCTAGAAACCTATAGCAGCCACGTAAAAACTTGCAACAACAATTAGACGACGTCTAACTTGTTTTTGCAGCAAGTGTTTTGTGATGTGATATGGCCAAAGGTTGTGATGAATGATGAATGATATATGTGATGTATGAGATTGATCATGTTCTTGTAATAGGAATCACGACTTGCATGTCGATGAGTATGACAACTGGCAGGAGCCATAGGAGTTGTCTTTATGTCCTGCGTGTCAACATAAACGTCATGTAAATACTTTACTTTATTGCTAAAGCGTTAGCCATAGTAGTAGAAGTAATAGATGACGAGACAACTTCAAGAAGACACGATGATGGAGATCATGATGATGGAGATCATGGTGTCATGCCGATGACAACGATGATCATGGAGCCCCGAAGATGGAGATCAAAGGAGCAAATGATATTGGCCATATCATGTCACTATTTGATTGCATGTGATGTTTATCATGTTTTACATCTTATTTGCTTAGAACGACGATAGCTTAAATAAGATGATCCCTCGTAATAATTTCAAGAAAGTGTTCCCCCTAACTATGCCCCGTTGCGAAGGTTCATTGTTTCGAAGCACCACGTGATGATCGGGTGTGATAGATTCTAACGTTCGAATACAACGGGTGTAAGACAGATTTACACATGCAATACACTTAGGTTGACTTGATGAGCCTAGCATGTACAGACATGGCCTCGGAACACAGAAGACCAAAAGGTCGAGCATGAGTCGTATAGAAGATACGATCAACATGAAGATGTTCACCGATGTTGACTAGTCCGTCTCACGTGATGATCGGACACGACCTAGTTAACTCGGATCATGTTATACTTAGATGACTGGAGGGATGTCTATCTGAGTGGGAGTTCATTTAATAATTTGATTAGATGAACTTAATTATCATGAACTTAGTCTAAAATCTTTACAATATGTCTTGTAGATCAAATGGCCCACGTTGTCCTCAACTTCAACGCGTTCCTAGAGAAAACCAAGCTGAAAGACGATGGCAGCAACTATACGGACTGGGTCTGGAACCTGAGGATCATCCTCATAGCTGCCAAGAAAGATTATGTCCTAGAAGCACCGCTAGGTGACGCACCCATCCCACAGAACCAAGACGTTATGAACGCTTGGCAGACACGTGCTGATGATTACTCCCTCGTTCAGTGCGGCATGCTTTACAGCTTAGAACCGGGGCTCCAATAGCGTTTTGAGAGACATGGAGCATATGAAATGTTCGAAGAGCTGAAATTGGTTTTTCAAGCTCATGCCCGGGTCGAGAGATATGAAGTCTCCGACAAGTTCTTCAACTGTAAGATGGAGGAAAATAGTTCTGTCAGTGAGCACATACTCAAAATGTCTGGGTTGCATAACCGCTTGACTCAGCTGGGAGTTAATCTCCCGGATGACGCGGTCATTGACAGAATCCTTCAGTCGCTTCCACCGAGCTACAAGAGCTTTGTGATGAACTTCAATATGCAGGGGATGGAAAGGACCATTCCTGAAGTATTTGCAATGCTGAAATCAGCAGAGGTAGAAGTCAAAAAGGAACATCAAGTGTTGATGGTGAATAAAACCACTAAGTTCAAGAAAGGCAAGGGTAAGAAGAACTTCAAGAAGGACGGCAAGGGAGTTGCCGCGCCCGGTAAGCAAGCTGCCGGGAAGAAGCCAAAGAATGGACCCAAGCCCGAGACTGAGTGTTTTTACTGCAAGGGAAGTGGTCACTTGAAGCGGAACTGCCCCAAATACTTAGCGGACAAGAAGGTCGGCATCATGAAAGGTATATGTGATATACATGTAATTGATGTGTACCTTACCAGTACTCGTAGTAGCTCCTGGGTATTTGATACCAGTGCGGTTGCTCACATTTGGACGAGCTGACGATGCGCGTCGGGAATGGTTCCAAGGTCAATGTGATCGCCGTCGGCACGCTACCTCTACATTTACCTACGGGATTAGTTTTAAACCTCAATAATTGTTATTTAGTGTCAGCTTTGAGCATGAACATTGTATCAGGATCTCGTTTAATTTGAGATGGCTACTCATTTAAATCCGAGAATAATGGTTGTTCTATTTATATGAGAGATATATTTTATGGTCATGCTCCGATGGTGAATGGTTTATTCTTAATGAATCTAGAGCGTAATGCTACACATATTCATAGTGTGAATACCAAAAGATGTAAGGTTGATAATGATAGTCCCCCATACTTGTGGCACTGCCGCCTTGGTCACATAGGTGTCAAACGCATGAAGAAGCTCCATGCAGATGGACTTTTAGAGTCTCTTGATTACGAATCATTTGACACATGCGAACCATGCCTCATGGGTAAAATGACCAAGACTCCGTTCTCAGGAACAATGGAGCGAGCAACCAACTTATTGGAAATCATACATACTGATGTGTGCGGTCCAATGAGTGTTGAGGCTCGCGGTGGCTATCGTTATGTTCTCACCCTCACTGATGACTTGAGTAGATATGGGTATGTCTACTTAATGAAACACAAGTCTGAGACCTTTGAAAAGTTCAAGGAATTTCAGAGTGCGGTTGATAATCAATGTGACAGGAAAATCAAGTTCTTGCGATCAGATCATGGGGGAGAATACTTGAGTCACGAATTTGGCACACACTTAAGAAAATGTGGAATAGTTTCACAACTCACGCCGCCTGGAACACCTCAGCATAATGGTGTGTCCGAACGTCGTAATCGCACTCTATTAGATATGGTGCGATCTATGATGTCTCTTACCGATTTACCGCTATCATTTTGGGGCTATGCTTTAGAGACTGCCGCATTCACTTTAAATAGGGCTCCGTCGAAATTCGCCGAGACGACACCGTATGAATTGTGGTTTGGGAAGAAACCAAAGCCGTCGTTTCTAAAAGTTTGGGGATGCGATGCTTATGTCAAGAAACTTCAACCTGAAAAGCTCGAACCCAAGTCGGAAAAATGCGTCTTCATAGGATACCCTAAGGAAACCATTGGGTATACCTTCTACCTCAGATCCGAAGGCAAGATCTTCGTTGCCCAGAATGGATCCTTTCTAGAGAAGGAGTTTCTCTCGAAAGAAGTAAGTGGGAGGAAAGTAGATCTTGATGAAGTACTGCCTCTTGAAGCAGAGAGTAGCGCAGCTCAGGAAAATGTTCCTGTGGTGCCTGCACCGATTAGAGAGGAAGTTAATGATTATGATCAAGATACTTTGGATCAAGATCGTACTGAACTTTGTAGGTCCACAAGGACACGTTCCGCACCAGAGTGGTACGGCAACCCTGTCTTGGAAATCATGTTATTAGACAACGGTGAACCTTCGAACTATGAAGAAGCGATGGCGGGCCCAGATTCCGACAAATGGCTAGAAGCCATGAAATCCGAGATAGAATCCATGTATGAAAACAAAGTATGGACTTTGACTGACTTGCCCGAAGATCGGCGAGCCATAGAAAGTAAATGGATCTTTAAGAAGAAGACATACGCGGATGGTAATGTGACCATCTATAAGGCTGGATTTGTCGCTAAGGGTTATTGACAAGTTCAAGGGGTTGACTACGATGAGACTTTCTCACCCGTAGCGAAGCTGAAGTCCGTCCAAATCATGTTAGCAATTGCTGCATTCTATGATTATGAGATATGGCAAATGGACGTCAAAACTGCATTCCTTAACGGCTTTCTTAAGGAAGAATTGTATATGATGCAGCCGGAAGGTTTTGTCGATCCTAAGAATGCTAACAAGGTGTGCAAGCTCCAACGCTCAATCTATGAGCTGGTGCAAGCATCTCGGAGTTGGAACATTCGCTTTGATGAGATGATCAAAGCGTTTGGGTTTATGCAGACTTATGGAGAAGCCTGCGTTTACAAGAAAGTGAGTGGGAGCTCTGTAGCATTTCTCATATTATATGTGGATGACATACTGTCGATGGGAAATGATATAGAATTCTTGGAAAGCATAAAGGCCTATTTGAACAAGTGTTTTTCAATGAAGGACCTTGGAAAAGCTGCTTATATATTAGGCATCAAGATCTATAGAGATAGATCGAGACGCCTCGTCGGTCTTTCACAAAGTACGTACCTTGACAAGATATTGAAGAAGTTCAATATGGATCAGTCCAAGAAGGGGTTCTTGCCTGTATTGCAAGGTGTGCGATTGAGCACGGCTCAATGCCCGACCACGGCAGAAGATATAGAAGAGATGAGTGTCATCCCCTATGCCTCAGCCATAGGGTCTATTATGTATGCCATGCTGTGTACCAGACCTGATGTAAACCTTGCCGTAAGTTTGGTAGGTAGGTACCAAAGTAATCCCGGCAAGGAACACTGGATAGCGGTCAAAAACATCCTGAAGTACCTGAAAAGGACCAAGGATATGTTTCTCGTTTATGGAGGTGGCGAAGAGCTCGTCGTAAAGGGTTACGTCGACGCTAGCTTCAACACAGATCTGGATGACTCTAAGTCACAAACCGGATACGTGTATATTTTGAATGGTGGGGCAGTAAGCTGGTGCAGTTGCAAGCAAAGCGTCGTGGCGGGATCTACATGTGAAGCAGAATACATGGCAGCCTCGGAGGCAGCACAAGAAGCAATCTGGGTGAAGGAGTTCATCACCGACCTAGGAGTCATACCCAATGCGTCGGGGCCAATGACTCTGTTCTGTGACAACACTGGAGCTATTGCCCTTGCCAAGGAGCCCAGGTTTCACAGGAAGACTAGGCATATCAAGCGTCTCTTCAACTCCATTCGTGAAAGTGTTCAAAATGGAGACATAGAAATTTGTAAAGTACATACAGACCTGAATGTAGCAGATCCGTTGACTAAACCTCTCCCTAGAGCAAAACATGATCAACACCAGAATTCCATGGGTGTTCGATTCATCACAATGTAACTAGATGATTGACTCTAGTGCAAGTGGGAGACTGTTGGAAATATGCCCTAGAGGCAATAATAAAATGATTATCATATTTCCTTGTTCATGATAATTGTCTATTATTCATGCTATAATTGTATTATCTGGAAATCGTAATACATGTGTGAATACATAGACCACAACACATTCCTAGTGAGCCTCTAGTTGACTAGCTCGTTGATCAAATGATAGTCATGGTTTCCTGACTATGGACATTAGATGTCATTGATAACGGGATCACATCATTAGGAGAATGATGTGATGGACAAGACCCAATCCTAAGCTTAGCTCAAAGATCTTGTAGTTCGTTTGCTGTAGCTTTTCTAAATGTCAAGTATCATTTCCTTAGACCATGAGATTGTGCAACTCCCGGATACCGTAGGAGTACCTTGGGTGTGCCAAATGTCACAGCGTAACTGGGTGACTATAAAGGTACATTACAGGTATCTCCGAAAGTGTGTGTTGGGTTGGCACGAATCGAGACTGGGATTTGTCACTCCGTATGACGGAGAGGTATCTCTGGGCCCACTCGGTAATGCATCATCATAATGAGCTCAATGTGATCAAGTGGTTGATCGCGGGATCATGCATTATGGTACGATTAAGGTGACTTGCCGGTAACAAGATTGAACAAGGTATTGGGATACCGACGATCGAGTCTCGGGCAAGTAACATACCGATTGACAAAGGGAATTGAATACGGGATTGATTAAGTCCTCGACATCGTGGTTCATCCAATGAGATCATTGAGGAGCATGTGGGAGCCGACATGGGTATCCAGATCCTGCTGTTGGTTATTGATCGGAGAGGCGTCTCGGTCATGTCCGCGTGTCTCCCGAACCCGTAGGGTCTACACACTTAATGTTCGGTGATGCTAGGGTTGTAGAGATATTAGTATGCAGTAACCCGAAAGTTGTTCGGAGTCTCGGGTGAGATCCCGGACGTCACGAGGAGTTTCGGAATGGTCCAGAGGTAAAGATTTATATATAGGAAGTCCAGTTTCGGCCAGCGGGAAGGTTTCGGGGGTTACCGGTATTGTACGGGGACCACCGGAAGGGTCCCGGGGGTCCACGGGATGGGGCCACCTATCCTGGAGGGCCCCATGGGCTGAAGTGGCGTGGGAACCAGCCCCTGATGGGCTGGTGCGCCCCACCCAAGGGCCCAAGGCGCCTAGGGTTGGAAACCCTAGGGGGCCGTTGCCCCCCGAGGGGTCATGCGCCCCCTGGTTGGAAACCCTAGGGGGCCGTTGCCCCCCGAGGGGGCATGCGCCCCCTGGTTGGAAACCCTAAGGGGGCCGTTGCCCCCAGGGGCCGCCGCCCCCCTTTTAGATGGGATGTCCAAGGGGGCATGCGCCCCCCCTAGCCCCTATATATAGTGGAAGGGAGGGAGGGCAGCCGCACCTTGCTCTTGGCGCCTCCCTCTCCCTCCGTAACACCTCTCCTCCCCGCTTGTGCTTGGCAAAGCCCTGCCGGGATCCTGCTGCATCCACCACCACGCCGTCGTGCTGCTTGATCTTCATCAACATCTCCTTCCCCCTTGCTGGATCAAGAAGGAGGAGACGTCTTCCCAACCGTACGTGTGTTGAACGCGGAGGTGTTGTCCGTTCGGCACTTGGTCATCGGTGATTTGGATCACGGCGAGTACGAATCCATCATCCCCGTTCACTTGAACGCTTCCGCTCGCGATCTACAAGGGTATGTAGATGCACTCCTATTCCCCTCGTTGCTAGAATACTCCATAGAGTGATCTTGGTGATGCGTAGAATTTTTTTTAATTTCTGCTACGATCCCCAACAGCAACACCCAGCACGGCGACCGTCTTCCCCGAACACCCTCACGTAGAGGGTTGCGTCGCCATCAAACCTGACGTGCAGGGTGCACCACCGGCCCAGGCCGCGCGCGCGGGCAAACGTTTGCCAGCCGCGGGTCAGGGCCCCATTCCCAGACACGGAGACCTCCAGCGAAGCCCAGGAAGCCATGCTGCAGCAGCTGTCTTCCTGTATCCAGAAGCCGCATTGGGCGCTGGCCGACAGATCACCTACGAAGAAACGGGGGAGCTGGAGCCGGGTGCTGGTTGGGTCCGCTGACCACACGACGAACTCCGGCAGCACCTCCGCAGAGCGAAAGCATGGCCTAGGGGGGCGCACAGCCACGACATGCCCCCATCGGCGGCCAGGCGCTCACCATCGCGCAGGGAACCGCCTCCATGGCCGCGGGAAGCCACTACGGGGACCGTGGAATACTTGCGAGGGCGGCCTCGGCCGCGCTTGGCCGGGGGGAGTCAGGCCCAGCCTGGAGGGCCTTTCCTTTCTCCACGGCCGAGAATCTCTTTGGAGCCATGGGAGCGGCGAGTAGCCAAGAAGAAGAAAAGGAGCAGCAAGAAGGGACGGGCTGAGGGGACTCGCGCAGCCTCGTACTTATAGTCGGAGGAAGGCCAACCGCCGAGCACCACGATCGCAGGTAATCATGACCAGTTTCTCTGCATGCAGGGACTTATCAAGTCGTGCGGTCGCTGAGGCATCGTGGGGAAGCGCAGACACCCACGTCCAATCAATCGCCATGCGGCGCCCAAGGCCGCAGGCTGTTGGGGCCTGCGGCGCTTCGCGCTCGCCCCTTCGCTCCCCTACTGGGCCAAGCCCGGGCGCGCCTTGGGCCCGGGGGCTACTGTCGGCGTTCTGGGAACGGGGGTCCCCAGACTTGCCTGCCTGCGACCTGCGGCATGGCTCAAGTGGGGGCCCAGCGCGGCCCATCTTCATCAGCTCAAGCTCAAGACCCTCGCGAGGGGCCAAGCCTCGCGGGGTGGACGACAGGAAGCTTCCTCAGAGGCAGCCTCACCAGGTAGGCTCACGAGGAGGCGGAGAGATCAAGGCGGGGATACCTCGCGAGGAGCCGGTGACGCAAGCCATGACAATCGATACCAGGCGGGCGCCGGCTAGCGCAGTGTCCTTGTTTCTCCTTTGGTGCAAAGGGGGCAATCACATGCCAAGGCATTGGGCAAAGGTTACCATTCTGGTGCAACGATACCAAGACCAACAGAGCGGCAGGACGGAGGTCACCGTGGAGCCCAAGACGGCGTCATCACCAGTGCTTTTGGCAGCCGAAGACCGCCTTTGGTCAGGATAGCCTGTACTGTATGTTCCCCTTCAAAATGGCCAATTGTTGGCGCCCTTCCCGCTCATTATTTGGGGAGAGGCCCAGGGCCTCTATAAATAGAGCTAGCCACCACAGAGTAGGGGACATCAAGAGGGAGAGACAGCGAGAGATCTGGTAGAAACCTAGCAGAGAGAGGAAGAGGCGACTGAACTCACCCGAGTAGTTCATCGCACCAGCTCAAGAACACCTCTCGTGGGGCTGTTCTTCCCTTGTACTATTCATCATCAGCCCCCTGAGGCAATCCACCACACCACACACTAGAGTAGGGTATTACACCACAACGGTGGCCCGAACCAGTATAAACCTCGTATCCCTTGTGTTGTTCGTTGTTTTCTAGCTTAGATCACGCGGGGAGATTGGACGTAGATCGGTAGGGGAGAGATCTCCGTGCGCACCCCAGTGTTTGAACCTCAAGGGTCTGCCGGAACCCGAAATCTGACAGATAAAATTAATACTACATGACATGCATAATGTGAAAATTATATCATTGAAAGCTCCTTTCACATATGAATTTGATGATGTGCTTTGTGTAAGTTGCATGTCATATAGTATTGCTCTAACATTTGGTCAAAGTTAGCCTCGAAAAACGCATTAGGCCCTATATAGATGGAAGGAGGGAGTATGAGAACTACGTTTTATAATGAGTGTAAAAATATTGATTTGACATTGTGAATGTTGACACATTCTGGAATAGTTTTTGAAGTATGCAAAAGTACTCAACTAGTGCTGTCGTTCTCCACAAAAAAATGTGTTTACCAATGCATGCATGAACTCTAGTTACTCTAACCCCCCCTCTCTTCTTTAATTCTTTGCCACATCAGCATGTTTGCTATTCCCGTGTGCATGATACCAGCTAAGATACCACCATTATGGACAGCCTTAGTCATCGCATGCAATAATTTAGTGCACCTTGAAATATGAACATGTGTGGGGCGTGTTTGTTTTTGATGACTTGAGACTATACCTAGCCCGGCATGCAAGATGACTTATTATGCACCGTTCCCCATACCTGCAGGAAGCCCGTACGTCTCCAAAAAATTTCCTCTCCATGTGTGGAAACAATATTCCTGCCAAATTCTCCTTCTCCCTCCGACGGTCCCAGCACTCCACCCCGTGTGAAAAAAATCTGCATGTGTCGGGGGTTGGGTGCGACATATGCCAAAGGATGGCTTATCATTGTGGGCGCGAGTAGAATGTCGCCGGTGCCTGGAAACGAGATGAGGCATAGACATGCACGCTGGCGAATCATACCCAGCTTCAGGGCTCTCCGGGGAGATAATACCCCTACTGCTGCTCTACGGGGTCTCCGCATGATCACTATGGCAAAGTGTTTACACGATTTCTCCTTGAGTTGTTTCCTGGAGGTAGGAGAAGGCAAGGCTAGCTCTCTTCTTCCTGTATGGTCTGGTCTAGTGCTAATGGATTCCAACCATTTGCATGGGTTCCCTAGGGGGTTTATATAGGCCTACCCCCCAGGGGTACAATGGTAATCCGGCTGGACGCGGGCCCAGCCGTCAGTGCCTCCGGCCTCCGTCTTCTCCGCCGACTGCTGGGGCCCGCCGACTGGTGGGCCCCGCCGACAGGCCGCGTCCACCGCAGGCGGGTCTTGCCGGCTGCTGATTACTGTAGCCGTGCTTCTAATGACGCGGGCTTCGTCATGGAGTCGTGGCAACAGCCCCGCCGCCTGGCGGGCGATCACTATTGCCACTCTCCGTCACATATGGTTAATGGCACATGGGCCCCGAGGGAGGAGCCGGCCGACTCTCGGGGGCCGACTCCCGACGGGTCCGACTTGTGGCGCACTTGCCGTCTTCTGGGATTCCGCTGGCCAGTGGGACCCGCTGCCCAAAGGTTGTACAGACACGCCGTCGTGGGCGCAGGATTCGGTCCACCGGTGCTGATGTCAGGGCTAGCATGGCAACAGTGCCACGCCGCATGGAGATCTCCGCGGATACGGCATATTGTAACCATGCTTGCCTTTGGAAAGGGGTGGGAGCAGTCTTCACTATAGCCACTCCCTTGTCCTGTCCCTCTTGATGAGGACATGGGATTTTGCTGGAGTCAGGGGCCGACTCCCCAAGGCCGGCTTCTTGGGAAGTCGTCAGTCAGGAGTCGGTTCGTCCTGAAGTCGTCCCTGGGACTCGGCCATGAGTGGCTAGTCGGTGGCCTTGCCGCCGACTCCTCAGAAGGCGGTTCTTTGTCCTAGGGTCTTGAGGGGCGCAGCCTACCCCAATGTCTTGAAAGGTTCTGGGACTCGGGTTAGCCTACCCATGGCCCATTACTCCGACAGTAGTCCCCGAAGCTGATGAGGCGCCGCGGACGATCGGCCGAGGAGCCTCAGGAGTTTCTCTTTCTGGGTGCCTGAGACATGGATCTTGCTTGACTTCTGCCGGGCCGGCTAGAAGGAGTCGGACTCGCCCAACTCTGACTCGCACAATATTTCGAACGTCGCGGCAGGATCCAAGTAGTGTGCTGGTTAAGCCTCCAGGCCGCCGCCCGTTCCGGGCCTGTCACATGATAACACACGGCCGGGCCAGTCTGCCATCCTACGCGCGTGACGGGACAGGCCCGTAGGCGGGGCCTGCCACTACCGTGCCTCGGCGCTCGAGCGGATCCGCTGTGGCCCAGGCGGACGGTTGGGATTCCCGTGGAGTTACTGCGTGCAGTAACTTTGTCGTGGAAACGTGGGAGTCGTGGGGCCGTGGGCGCAGTAAATCCCACGACCGCCCCCTCGGCTTCGCAGCCCATGAGGCTATAAGTAGGGGGAGGAGGGGGGCACGGCAGAGCACGCGCGCCCCTCCTTCCCACTACTCCTTGCTCTTCTCCTTCTCCTTCTTCTTTGCTCCGCCGCGTGCCCAAGCTTTGCCGAACGCTGCGGCGATCAGGTCACGATGAGTTCTTCTTCTGCCGCCGCGCCTCCCTCGGTGCATTCCGGCACCTGGGACGGCTCAGAAGTTCACGACGACCACATCGAGTTCCTCCGCAAGACTCGTTGGCTCCCCGGCGAAGATTACTTGCTAGTGCGTCTTGCGCCAAGGGGGAAGATCTCTCCGGTGCCGGAGGAGGGCGAGCGGGTTATCTTCCGCTCGCACTGCCTGTGCGGATTGGGGCTGCCGGCGAGGAGCTTCTTCCGCTCCTTTTTGGAGTTCTATGGCCTCCAGCCGCACCACCTCACGCCCAATACGGTGGTGTTGCTGTTCGCCTTCATGGCCTTATGTGAAGGCTTCCTCGGAGTCCTCCCCACCCTCGAGCTCTGGGGGGAGTTCTTCTTCTGCAAGCTCGGCACCCAAGCTGCAGGCGTGCCGGCTTAGTGTGGCGCATTCATCGCCGTGCGGAGGTTGGGGGCCGACAACCCCTTCCCCACCATCAAGCTGATAAAGTCGGTGAAGATGTGGCAGCGATCGTACTTCTACGTGAGGAGTGTCTTCGCGGGGGGCGATTGGGTCAACCTGCCGGCCTTCGAAGCCGGCCCGCCGGCTGGGATATTGCCCAACTGGTCGTTCCGGGCCAAGTCGCTGACGCTTGCAGGAGCCGGCGCCGTCACACGACTCCGAGTGCTGACACAGTCGGAGGGCCTGACTGGTCCGGACCTGCTGGCCGCCTTCGTGGCGCGCCGAGTTCTCCCGCTCCAAGGCCGCCCCCACATGATATGCCAAATGAGCAGGCGCCGTGACCCGAGTCAGATGTGCACCAAGGACATGCCTTACAAGGAGGTGGCCTACATGGTGAACTACCTCTCGGACAGCAAGCTGCTGGAGGACTGGCGGTTCGGCAAGGAGCCATACTCCCGTGCCAACCCCCCACCTATAGTGAGTTGCCCTTTCTTTCTTTCTTCGAGTTGTCTTCTTTCTTGCCGAGTCTGTTTTGTGCGACCTGACCAGTCAGCTTTGGTCAGAATCCCCACCTCCATCCACCAGCCGGCACCTCGGGGCCGGCCCGCGAGTTCCTTGCCGACCGGGCGGAGAGCGATGTCGATGACCCCGATCTAGGGGTGGCGGCTTTGGAAGACGACGCTGAAGGAGGAGGCGGCCCGTGGCTCGGGGCCAGTCTAGAGGACTGGCCTGAAGATGATGAGGAGGTCGCCCCCCGCCCCCGGCCAGGAGCCAGCCATCCCGGCGCGGGCTCTTCTGCCGCGCCGGGTGCTCCAGGCGGCGGGAAGAAGCGCAGGGCCGTGCCAACTTTGTTCGGCAGTCGGCCGAAGAAGCCCAAGAGTTCAGCTGCAGCGACCAAACGGGACGAGGCGGCCGCGAAGGCCATCTGCTTCCGCAAGGAAGTGAAGAAAACGCTGCTCGTCTCCGCGTGAGTATTCCGTCTTGACGCTTTATTCTTTCTCTGTAGCTTTGTCTGAGTCTTTTACTTGCTTCCCTCGCTTCAGGGCTCCCCTCACTCTTGAGAGGGTTGCCGCCGCCTCCGTCATGGGGTCAGCGGAGACGTCCGCCACCACTCGGCGGATTGACCCCGCTGCTGACCTCCGGGAGGCGACGGAGCGGAATGCGCAGGAGGAGCGCAACGAGGACGAGGCCGCCCGCCTGGAGAAGGTGGAGGCCAATAAGGCGGAGGCCTCCGCCAAGAAGAAACTGGCGGAGGCCGAAGCCGTCGCCGCGACGAAGCGGCAGGCTGAGGAGGCCGCGCACCGCCAATCGGCGGTGTCCGTCACCCCGCTAAACTCTGCGCCGCCGCCTCCGGAGTTCACGGGGCAGACTGGGGAAGCCGGCGGCGAGGACCCCATCATGGAGAGGGAAGGCGGCGGCTCCTCCACGCCGGACGTGATCGTTCTGCCGCCACCTCCGCCGCCGTCTGGGAGCACGCAAGGCGAACAGCCGGCGGATCCGCCGGTACCGCCGACTGAAGACAAGGCCGTGGCGAGGCTACTCCTTCAAGTCGGCTCGCCAACGCGTCGCCGTCTTGAGAAGGCGACTTCGGCGCCACGCCCCCTGGAGACCGGCACCGCCAGCTCGGCGATCCCAGACGCTGAAGCGATGAGCGCCGCGCCCATTGGGTGGGTGCGAGGAGGCGGCACGGGGCCGCTGAACCAGGTGCTTCTGGACATCCAGACGAAGCTGCGAGCTGAGGGCGACGCGATCCAGAATTGCACCAAGGCATACCTGGCGTCGCGAGCAGCCGTCCGGGTATGCTTTCTCTTTGGTCCTCTTTTTTTTTCTTTTTTTTGTTCCTCTCTGTGGGGGCGCGCCAGGGCACCCACTGGGTGTAGTCCTCGAGTTTCGGGTCGGCTGCTGAGCAGGCGGCCCGGAACTCCAATTGGTGAGTTCCGGATACTTACTTTTGCGTGAAATATTTTTGTCGCAGGACTACCACAACCTCCGTGTTACTGCCTTCAACTGCAACGTTGAAGAGCTGGGCAAGCGGACCGCCGACTTGTCGGAGAGCCGGAGTGAGTCCTTTTTCTTCTTTGCGGGGCGCGCTGGTGCACCCACGGGCGGTAGTCCCCGAGATTCGGGCCGACTACTGAGCAGTTGGGCCGGATCTCCCCAGCGACCTTCTTTACTGATGACTTAACGCCTTCTTTCTTCCTTCTCTTCAGAAGCCAACGCTGTTCTTCAATAGCAGCTGAGCGAAGCCAACTCCGCGTTGCGCGCCAAGGGGGAGGAGTGCAGCAAGCTTGCCACAGAGCGCGCTCTGCTGGCCACTCAATTGGCAGAGCAGAGGGAGCTACTTGCGAAGACGCAGAAGGAGGTGGAAGAGGCGAAAACCGCCCTCCTAGCCGAGTTCACGAGCGAGCGCTCCTCCTGGACTGACAAGGAGGCAATGCTGGTCTCCGGCTTCCATGAGATTGTAGACATTGTTGATGGTGAGTTTATTTACTTTCTTTTTTTGAGCTGCCGATTATAAGTCGGGTCGACTCCTAATTTTTGACTTGCTTCTTCGTTTCTTCCGTCTTGGCAGACTTCTTCCCTGGGCACTTGCAGGCCGCCATCCAAGCCATCGAGGCTGACCATGAAGGTCGGAGGGCGGAAGGTGCAGAGATTGCCGCCGACGCCCCCCGAACCCTTGATGAGCATATCCTGAGCATCGAGGCTCGCCTTTGGCCGACACACCGGATGCTGCGACGGCTTCAACATGTTGGCACCTAGGCGATTGTTGCCCTGTGGCCGGACATGTAGGCTCCGCGCACCCCCAGTCGGACTGCCGACTGGCTGGAGGTCGTGGCTGGTCGTCTTGAAGCCTGGAAAGGTTCCTCGGCCCGAGCTGGAGCACGCCGGGCCTTGGAGTTTGTCAAGGCGTGGTATCCGGGGCTGGATCTAGACCGGCTGGCCACACTCCGGTCAGAGGCCCAACCGGAGCTGGCAGCCACGGAAGACGCCCTCGTCAAGCGTGCGGCGGCGATCACCGAGTACACCGACACCAGCATCTTCGTCCTCGAGCGGTCTGAAGACGGCGAGGAGGTACCGCCGGAGTGGTTTGGGATGAACCCAGAGTACGGCGAGGACTCGGCGGAGGTGATCGGCTCCAGCGTCGAGGAGGAAGGCGAGGCGGAGGACGGAGGCGAGACAGAAGCACCAGAAGACGGAGCGGACGACTAGCCTCAGCTCAACCGCGTCTCCAGCAACGAGCCGCGTGCGGCCGAGCCGACTGCCGCCGGAGGCAATCAAGCCGAGACTGCCCAGCCGGCCGCCCCAACGCCTGACGCTGCCGCCTCCTCCGACCCTCCGAATCCGTCTGCTGCTTCCTAAGCTGCCGCCTTATCTTTATTTTATCTGCTTTAGTAATCTTGAAGAACTTGTTAATTCGCACAATTCCACCCGCGGGGTGTATTTTGAACTTCTACTCGAAGATTCGGCCAAGGCCTATGCTTATGTAAATATTTATCCGAATTCTATCTTTTCTTGTTGATTGCTCTTTTGGCTGTTTGCTTTCCCTTAGTTGCCTGTCTTGCCAGTTGGACAGCCGCTCTGCGGACTGCCATTGGATCAAATGCTTGGCTACTTTGGGAAGGCAAGTACTTAGCCGTTTTAGAATTTTTTTAGCAAGTTGAATAGAAGGCGGTGAGCCGACTGCTTAATAGTCGGTTTGCGAAAAGAAAAAAGGAAGGCTGGAAGCCGGCTTAAGCTATGTTTTATGCTTTGAGTCCTTAGCCATTTTTCATGCGAACGCCCATTCTACCTTACTCCTGCCCACCGTACAGTCACTCTGCGAGCTGCAGCTTCTGACAGGAGATGGCTTAGGCGCCACACACTACTTGTCCGGCTGCAGGAAGCATTTCATAGTGCAAGGCGGCAAGTCCCCGGGCTGACCTGTGGAGCCCGGTGCCAAGCGGCAATCAAAGAGTAACATACTCATAGGCATAGCTTTTATCATATAGACAAAAGAGGGCAGTCCCCGAGCTCATCTCGGGGGGCCCGAAGTCTTGGTACTTTAATACAAAAGGTAGCATGGTACATACTGCATCAACTGTAAAATCTTCGGAGGAGATTTGCATTCCATGTCCGCTCCGTCTCTTTGCCGGAGTCGTCCCTCTTGCGTGCTCGGGGCTTCTGAGCGTCAATCAGGTAGTAGGAGTCGTTGCCCAGTACTTTGCTGATGATGAAAGGGCCTTCCCAAGGCGCCGACAGCTTGTGCTGGCCGGCTGTTCGCTGGATCAGCCGGAGCACAAGGTCGCCCTCTTGGAAAGATCACGACTTGACCTTCCTGTTGTAGTATCGGCGCAGGCTCTGCTGGTAGATGCTGGACCGGCTGAGTGCCAACAGCCGGCCCTCTTCCAGCAGATCGACGTTGTCTTGACGTGCTTCTTCTGCTTCCTCCTCGGTGTACATGGTGACTTGCGGGGAGTCGAACTCTATGTCCGTTGGGATGACGGCTTCGGCACCGTAGATGAGGAAGAAAGGAGTGAAGCCGGTTGACTTGTTTGGAGTCGTGCGCAGACTCCAGAGGACGGCTGGCAACTCATCGAGCCAGCAGCCAGCCGAGCGCTCCAGAGGCTCGACCAGTCAGGGCTTGGTGCCAGACAGGATGAGGCCGTTTGCTTGCTCCACCTGGCCATTTGACTGTGGATGGGCGACGGACGCTAGGTCCAGTCGGATGCCCTATGTTGCGCAGAAACGGGCCAAGGCGCCTTTGGCAAAATTTGCGCCGTTGTCGGTGATGATGCTGTGTGGTATGCCGTACCAAATTGTGATATCGGAGATGAAAGTCACGGTAGTCGGACCATTCAGTTTCTTGATTGGCTTCGCTTCTATCCACTTGGTGAACTTGTCCACTGCGACAAGTAAGTGGGTTAAGCCACCTCGTGTCGTCTTGAATGGTCCCACCATGTCTAGACCCCAAACTGCGAAAGGCTAGGCAATGGGGATGGTCTTGAGTCCAGAAGCCGGATGGTGCGGCTTGGGGCTGAACTTCTGGCACCCTTTGCATTTTTGGACCAATTTCTTGGCCTCTTCTAAGGCAGTCGGCCAGAAGAAACCGTGTCGAAAGGCTTTTGCAATGAGTGCTCTTGAAGCCGCATGGTGGCCGCACTCGCCTTGATGGATGTCTTTGAGAATTGCTTGGCCTTGCTCTGGCTCTACGCAGCGCTGGTAGACACCAGTGACGCTGCGCCTGACCAGCTCTCTATTGACTATGGTGTAGGCTGCCGCTCGGCGTTGTACTTGCCGAGCTGAGGTCTCATTAGTCGGCAGCTCTTTGCTCACCAGGAATTTGAGGATGGGCTGGGCCCATGAGGGTGCTGCTATTTCTTCGACTGCCAGAACTGCGACTTGGACGAGGGCGGCTGGGCTGGGAGGCGGCGGGTTGGAGTCAACAACCACTTGCTGGGTTAATGAAGTCCCCAGGCCGACTGGCGCGGCTCTTGGGCCGAGTTTTGGAGTCTTCGAGCTCGCCGCCGCAGTCCCCGGGCCGGCCTTGACTGTGGTAACTTTGGAGCCATCTGCCAAAATCCCCGTACCGTCTGCCGGGGCTCTGGAGTCGGATCCGACTTCTTCGGGAGGAGCTGGCATGAAGATGGAGTCTGATTCTGGTGAAGGCTTGACAAACGGCTTGAGGAGGCGTTGAAGGGCGACGCCGGATGGTATTGCTTGGCAGGTAGAGCCGATTCGTGCCAAGGCGTCTGCTTGGTCGTTGTTTTGCCGCTGCGGCGCCTCCGTGCGGCAGCTGGCCTCGTTCTGTGTGGCAGCCGCATCGAGGAGCCGCTGGACTCGCTCCATCATCAGGCGGCGCTCTTCGGCCTCAAAATTGTCCAGCTCGTCCGCCGCTGCCTGGGCGGCTCGAATGTTCTCCGCAGGGGTAGCGTACACAGGGCGGCTTGCCCCGAACAGGTTGGTGATGGCTACGCTGCGCTGCTGGACCGCGCCAAGGCGGCAGGGCCACGCTGGGGCCGGCGAGCCGCCAACGGCGTGATCCATCTCTCGCTGGTAGGCTTCTGACAAGCGTCTCATGCTAGCCAGCTTCTTTGCACCTTCGACCAGCTAAAGGCGGCGCGCCTCCAACGTCTCCGCGTCAGCGTCTTCTGGAATGGGCGCAGCCAGGTCTTGCAGCGCCGCGCCAAGTGGGGCATGCGCTCCTCCGCCGGGGAACTCGTCATGACTGATGACGAGCACCTCGGTGATGGTGCTTCCGCCGTCTCCGCATGAAGGAGAGGCTCGTCGTACACCACCACATTAGGTGGGAACGCGTCGAGCGACGCGGTGTCGGAGTCGACCAGCATCGGGTCAATGGAACCTACAGACTCCAAGTCCACGGCAGGCTCGCCGGCGACGTGGAGTTGATCGAGGAGGCCCGCGAGGAGGCTCTCAGAGCCGCCCGTGCCTGCGTCGGATGCAGGTTCGTCGGAGATGCGAACCTCGCCGACAAGTTCGTCGAGGCGGCTAGCTGCACAGGCGATCTCAACACCGTGCAGCGCGTCGGCGCAAACTCCGTCTGGTGTGCCTGGCTAGCTGCGCTCGCCAGGGAGGAAAAGGGTTCCCGTCCAGAATAGGTCTCTGGATGACGGTGCACCAGGCCCCACGGTGGGCGCCAAATGTCGGGGGTTGGGTGCGACATATGCCAAAGGATGGCTTATCATGGTGGGGGCGAGTAGAACGTCGCCGGTGCCTGGAAACGGGATGAGGCGTAGACATGCACGCCGGCGAATCTTACCCAGCTTCAGGGCTCTCCGGGGAGATATACCCCTACTGCTGCTCTACGAGGTCTCCGCATGATCACTATGGCAAAGTGTTTACACGATTGCTCCTTGAGCTGTTTCCTGGAGGTAGGAGAAGGCAAGGCTAGCTCTCTCCTTCCTGTATGGTCTGGTCTAGTGCTAATGGATTCCTACCCTTTGCATGGGTGCCCTAGGGGGTTTATATAGGCCTACCCCCCAGGGGTACAATGGTAATCCGACTGGACATGGGCCCAGCCGTCAGTGCCTCCGGCCTCCGTCTTCTCCGCCGACTGCTGGGGCCCACCGACTGGTGGCCCCGCTGACTGGCCCGGTACGGAGCCGACAGGCCGCGTCCGCCGCGGGTGGGTCTTGTCGGCTGCTGATTACTGTAGCCGTGCTTCTAATGACGCGGGCTTCGTCATGGAGTCGCGGCAACAGCCCCGCCGCCTGGCGGGCGATCACTATTGCCACTCTCCATCACATCTGGTTAATGGCGCGTGGGCCTCGGGGGAGGAGCCGGCCGACTCTCGGGGGCCGACTCCCGACGGGTCCAACTTGTGGCGCACTCGCCGTCTTCTGGGATTCCGCTGGCCTGTGGGACCCGCTGCCCAAAGGTCGTACAGACACGCCGTCGTGGGCGCAGTATTCGGTCCACAGGTGCTGATGTCAGGGCCAACATGGCAACAGTGCCACGCCGCATGGAGATCTCCGCGGATATGGCGTAGTGTGACCATGCTTGCCTTTGGAAAGGGGTGGGAGCAGTCTTCACTATAGCCACTCCCCTGTCCTGCCCCTCTTGATGAGGACATGGGATTTCGCTGGAGTCACGGGCCGACTCCCCAAGGCCGGCTTCTTGGGAAGTCGTCAATCAAGAGTCGGTTCGTCCTGAAGTCGTCCCTGGGACTCGGCCGTGAGTGGCTAGTCGGTGGCCTTGCCGCCGACTCCTCAGAAGGCGGTTCTTTGTCCTGGGGTCTTGAGGGGCGAAGCCTACCCCGATGTCTTGAAAGGTTCTGGGACTCGGGTTAGCCTACCCGTGGCCCATTACTTCGACAGCATGCATGACTCTCCTCCCCCCACGATCGTCCAATCCGTTGTGACCAGCAATATTTCCACCCCTTCGCTCCCCCGTAATTTACTCCAACAAATATGCCCACATAGCTGTTACTTAACTGTAGGTGCATTCGGTCACTGACATATGGGCCCAACAGGGGTCTGGCCCACATGTCAGTGACGCAACTAGACCGGCAGTTAAGTCAGTGCAGCTCAGTCCATATCTTACGTAGGTGTGCCATTGCTCGCTATAAATAATGCGCCTCCCACGACATCGCTATCTCCTCCCCCTCACATTCACGTTCATCGCTATCTCCTCCCCTCCCTCTCACGTCGACTACCATGGCATCGCCCCTCCCAAGCCCTAGGAGCCCCTCGCTGCATCGCGCGGAAGGTCACACGTCGCTGTTCCGTTCCTCACCGCCACTAGACGAGGAGGACGCGTCGGTGTTCCGCTCCTCGCCGCTACGCGATGCGTCGCTGTTTCGTTCCTCGCCGCCACTAGTCGAGGAGGATGCATCGGTGTTCCGCTCCTCGCTGCGACACATCGAGGTGGACGCGTCGGCGTTCCCAATCTTGCCAGCACGCGTGCCGGAGGACGCATCGGCTCCCCGCTACGAGAACACCGCGCCGCCCGCCGAGCCCCCCCAGCCTTGAGGAGATTTGGAAAGAAATGGATGTCACCTTGTGGGAGGCTTTGTCTCCAGCAGAGCGCGCCAAAATAGAGGCGGAGAAGAAGGCCGAGGAAGAGAAGCGCACCGCGGAATAGGCTGCCTGGGAGGCCTATGTCGCGTCCGAGAGAGTCAGGCAATTGGCTCTTTGGAAGAAGGCTTGTGCGAGGGCCGTGAGGGTGGCGGAGGATGCTCGTGCCGACGCCCTGAGTGTAGTCGGGCCCAAGAGCCTCATCTATGCTTGGCGGTATGTGGAACGGGTGCACGCTTCCAGCGAGGAGGAGTACCTGTTGGCGCCGGATCACCACACCGGTGAGACCGCGCTCGCCCGCCGGCAAGCTGCCGATCAGCACCTCGTGAGTTGCAAGGCTGAGGAAGAGGCGTTGTGTCGGCGCGCTGGGAAACGGCCGCGCACCAGGGCACTCGTGGCGCGCCGCAAGCGCTCCTGCGAGCGCTGTGGCTTTTAGGAGGAGTATAATTTTTGTTTCGTAAGGCGATCTCATTAGTGTTGGGATGCAAATGATAAATCCCGAATGTTTAGGAATTTTTAGTGTCCTTAATTAAGTATGTAAAAGGGAAAGTTTGGAAACCTTGTGTATTCGTACGCATTTTGCAAGTACGTGCATATAGCACAAACTTTACTATATACTATCGCACTACATGTCTCTCTCGATATATGCTTGCAGACTGTGCTACTCCCTCCATCCAGGTCAATAAGTCATCTTCGGTTTGTGCACCGTGACCAAGAAGGAGGGAAGACTTATACACCTAGACGGAGGGAGTACTACTATTACTTATGTACGTGCACATGCACGTTTTAACATTACGATGCGGTTTTTGTAAAAGTAGAAAAACAACACTAGTCAAGCTTGTGAAACGATTCAATGCAAAACAAATGCAAAAATGCTCGTTTGATTGTTTACTTTTAGCTTCCTTCTCTGTGGTTATTTCTCTGTCGTACTTTGTACGGAGTATCTCACTGGTTGGAAAGGCATGCAAATTCCCAAACCGCTTCCTACTTCCTGTATCTCACTGGTTGCCGGCGTAGACGTTGTCGCCCATGTTGTCGAGGATGAGGTTGCCGAGGTCGGGGAAGAAGTCGTCGTTCGCAACTAATCATGTGGGCTAGCATAGTAGTAGGATACAGAGTAGAAACATGAATTCTACCACGATTTCAAACAGGAAGGACAGAAACACATACGGTGCAACGGGAGCAGCACCGTTGGCGTTGAGGTTGTCGCCCATGTCCAAACACCACGTAGACATGGTCTTTGAGCACGGTTCGTAGTCATTCCATGCTCGGGCATTGAAGTTTGTAACTATTTTAGATTAGAATATACTACTCCTCTGGTGCTAGTAGTAGAGCAGAGTCCTACTCTACTACTCTACTCAAGCAAGTTAGGGCATAGCATTGTAGGGAGTACCAGTACTGTGATCACTCAAGCAAGTTGTCTGGCATCGACATGACCCTACGCTGCTGGTATGTGTCTCGTAAGTCAAGCGGCGTGCTGTAGTCATCATCACCTGTCCACTTCCCGCATCACATATTCGCTTCTCCATCTTTGTCCACACATAATCTCGTCCAATCTTCCATCCCCGCTAAGGTGCCTCCCCCCATCGTCCGAAACCCAAGGACTAACAATGGCAGAAGCGAGCAGCGTACGCCGAAAGAGTGGCTGGAATTCGCTCCCCATAGAGGTAATCAAGCTCATTGTTTCGCGTGTGGACAATCTCAGTACCATGCCGCTCGCCGCGTGCTCGTCGGGGCTGTATCATTTACTCAAAGCCCTCAGGCCGGAGCTTTTTAAGCCAGCTCCTTGCTTGCTAATGCCGCCTGATCTTTAGAAACGGCGTGTCACGCAGCATAACGATCGTAGGGTGGCGAGCATCAACCCCCTTGACTGCGATCCGATCCCCGTCAGCCTCAACTACATTAATGGTATGTACTGGGTCGGCATGAACACGTCTTGGATGGTGCTCGTCGATGGTTGCGGCAGCTGGATGCTCGTGGAGGTCTACACCCGGCGATTGATCCCCCTTCCTTCGATTAACATTGCACTGCTTTGGCACCGCGGCCCAGAATACTCGGAATCTTACAGTAGCCAACATGATACCAAGTTTGATTTGCTCAAGGTTGTAATCTTCCAAGTGCCCACAAGATCTGCGAATTATAAAGACTTCAGGCTAATTGCGTTCTTCAACTGCGGTCTCGCCTATCTAACAGGTCACTGAAGTAAGTGGATAAATCTGCACGTCCATTGCAGGATCATACATCCTCCATGGTTCTCTGATGCCATTGAACACAAGGGCTTCATTTACGCTGTCGACTCCTTCTATGGCTGGATGTATTGCTGGCCTACTCCAGTCATCGCTACAAACGGCTGTTACAAAAGTATGTTACTTTCCTATGATATCATGATGGCTTGCTTATATTACTGTCAACATTTGCTGAAAAAATATTCATGCTCATAACATGCTGTTCTTAAGATTGACTAAACCAAGAGCCCTTTTTTATTTGACTCCAACTTGATATGATGTTGTAGGCCGCTTGGTGTCCCTACCCTTCCTAATCCCAGATCCTTTCAAAGTAAAGCGGCATGGCAGTTGCAGGTGGTTCCTAGCTCGATCAGACGACGGCCGAAGATTGATGATCATTCGCACGTACCGGACGTGTTGTTTCACAGAATACTATCACGGTCACTGCAAGGTCTTTGAGCAGGATCCCAGCTTGTCTGGGCCTTCAGGAATTTTTGACTGCAGGCTGGTAAGTAGCCTTGGTACACGCTCTCTGTTTGTCGGACTGAATTATCCGATTAACCAGGAGATAACCGACGGCAAGGATCATGATGGCAGCGCGGTTTCGTTCATCAGGCAAAACTGTGTGTACACAGCGTACCATGTGCCTCTGCATGCACCATACCCTGATATGTGCTGCCACGCTCTGCAGCCCAAAGTAGGAGAGAGGGTCGCAAGTATCAGACTTCGACCTGCTGGCTGGAGTTTCCCCCGTCAGGCACCCATCTTGTTCAAGCCGTCAGCCAATCTCCACAGCTTAATAAATAGTAACGTCTAACTGAGCCGGTTAGTTAGATGCGTACACTTGGTGTAGTAGGATCTTTATTTAGTTTGATGCATACACTTGTTCTTTTTGGTAGCCCTTTTGTAATGATGGCTGATGTTTGGTTTGGAAGAGAGAGCTGCGTCTTCACTCTTCTGGCCTGCTTACTGCTTCTGTTGCACCCCCAGCCCTGGTTGCTGCTGCTACTGTTTTCAATGTACAATCAATAGTATATTTCATCTGTTGGTTGAATAAATGTGTTGTTAGAATGAAAAACAGAATGTTTTGGAAGTCATTGCACGGTTCGATCCTTTAGTGCCCCGTACCGTACGTAGCACATACTTTTTATCGTACAAAACACATTTTTTTTAAACTTGGAACACATTTTCCACTTGTTGATAACATGCAGCCCACTGATGAAGGCCCAATAGAGAAGCCCATAATTAACTGGAAGGTAGGCTCTCACATGAATCCGGCCCAGGTACATGCTCATGGTCCCCTAAACATAAATAAGTAAATAAATAAATAAATACAGCTAAATGCTCATGCACCAGTTCTTTGGGAAAATAGGTAGCTCAGTATTTCTTTTTGAAGAATACCCAAGCTAGGCCTATTTGTTTTCTCCGAATTACTGGGTTGCAAATCTTTCAAGCCGAGGAGGGATGCATTCCGGCCTGGCTTAAGAGTATGGTCAATGTCTGTTAAAAGTAATATCAAAAGGGGTTGAAAATTCCAAAAAAATTATAGCAAATGGGATATAAGTTTCTTTTTTTGTTTTTGTTCTTCACTGATATCTTATACGTATTTCATTGGATTTAACATGACATAGTACTAATTTATTTTTAAATTTGTTTTAGTATGGCTATTAATTTTTGTATTAAGAATATTTCATTCCCCAGCAAAAATTTGCGAATTTTCAAAATTTCCCACATATTTAGTTAATTTTTTGACCCTGGTACTGACCAGAAAATGGCCAGCAATTCTAAAAAGTGGAAAACGGGCTGCAATAAATTCTATATGAATTAGAAAATGAGTAAACATTATAAAAATAATAGCAAATGGGATGTACACGCCATGGATTTCGAGGATGACTTGTTTATGCAAGGCTTTGTCAGTGAACACACGATTCTAGCAGTAGTTAGTGTTGGATTTCCATCCAACGGCCGACGTGCTTCTTCAATCTCTGATCTTCCTGCTCCAGCCGCCTAAACTAGCGTCGGCGGGACTGCCTTCTCCCTCCTCTTGTGGCCCGCTGTGATGCCGCGCAGGCTTCCCTGGCCCACCCTACTCCCTCCGCTAGCCTGGCCGCACGCAATCAACTGCCTCCTTATTACGCGAAAAAATGATTCCTCCCACTGACATCTGGGGCGCACCGGCTGGGAGGCTGACCTGTGGGCCTACTAAGTTGACGCATACGCAGGGCTTGTCAACTTAGTCAACAAACGATTCTAGCAGCAGTAAGCGTTGGATTTGAATCGAACGGTCGCGCTGCTTCTTCAATCGCTGCTCTTCTTGCACCAGCCGCCCAAACAAGCGCCGCGGAGACGGCCTGCTCCTGCCTCCAGTGGCCGGCTGTGCTGCCGATGAGGCCTCATCGCCCCTACTACTCCCACCACTAGCCAGGCCCTGCGGCGACGGCAGCCTCACACCGCAGCCGAACTAGTGAACCCTCGTACTCCTCTCCACGTGGGCATCCACTGCCACGTCTTCCCTGGCTCCGCGTCGTCCCCTTCCTAGGCCTCGCCGTCGTCCACCGCCTTGGTGCTCTCGGCGCGGCGTGGTCAACATGGTCAATGACATTCCATCGGAAGAGTACTATACGTGGAGAGGCTGATAGCTGGGTCCACGGCCACAACCTAGTTTTTCTGTGATTTGCCAAGTAAGTCGCTTTGTCAGGCCTGTTGGGCTGCAAGTCTTTCAAGACGAGGAGAGCTTTCATTCGGCTGGCCGAGAAAATGGCCCATCAGTAATGAGAAATGGGCTGTACATTTTTAAAACACATCAAACTGGCAATTAGTTTCAAATATCTTTTTTTCATTTTGAGATTTGAAATTACATTAATTTTTATGCGTGGAGAATTTGTTGGATTTTATATTGATATACATTTATTTTTAAAATCAGTTTGAATGTGAGTCGAAATTTCGGCATTAAAAACAGTTCAGACCGCACCGAAATATGCAAAATTTCATATAATTTTTTAACCGTGGCCACAATATGGGCTGTAATGCTAACAAAAAGAATATGGGCTCCAAAAAAAACCTTAATAATTAGCAAATGGGCTGTAAATTATTAGAAATAATGGCAGATCGGTTGTATGCTATTTTCCACAGATTTGTGGCTTTCCTAAAAAAAGGTTGACGCACAAGCAGTGACTGTTGGATGGCCATCCAACGGCCGTCGTGCTTCTTCAATCTCTGCTCTTCCTGCTCCAGCCGCTCAAACAGGCGCCGGCGGGACTGCCTGCTAACTCCTCCCCGCGGCCGGCTCTGCTGCCGCGCAGGCCTCACCGCCCCACCATACTCCCATCGCTGGCCTAGCCATCCCTCTACTCACCCACACCTGTTGTTATTCTCCGGCGACGGCAGACGAACCAGTAAACCCTCGTACAGTCGTACTCCCCTCCGCATGGGAAACAACTACCGAGTCTTCCCTACCTCCGTGTCGTTCCCTTCCTAGGCCTCGCCATCGTCCACCGCCCTGGTGCTCTCAGCGCGGCTAGTCAACATGGTCAACGACCGACATGCGTCTGAAGTGGACTTTACATGGAGAGGCCGACAGCTGGGTCCACGGTCGCACGCAAGGAAATGCCTCCTTATTACGCGCAAAATAATGACTCCTCCACCTGACATCAGGGACCCACCGAAAGGGCCTCTGTATTTCGCGAAAAAAACGTTACCGCCGCTGACAGCTTGGACCCACCAGCTATATCTTCGCACGCAAGGAAGTGCCTCCTTATTATGCACAAAAAAATGAATACTCCCCCTGTTAGCTGGGACCCAGTATAGTGGCAAGCTGACTTGTGGGTCTACTAAGTTGACGGGGACGAAGGGCTTTGTCAACTTAGTCAATATGCACGATTCTAGCTCCAGTGACCATACGATGTCCATCCAACGGCCGTAGTGCTTCTTCAACCTCTGGTCTTCTTGCTCCAGCCGCCCAAACCAGCGCCGGTCGTGCCTCGTGCTCCTGCCTCCCGTGGCCGGCTGCGATGCGGCGGAGGCCTCACCGCCCCCTACTACTCCCACCGCTGGCTAGGCCATCCCTCTACTCACCCACACCTCCTGTTATTCTGCGGTGATGGCAGCCTCACACCGTAGCGAACCAGTGAACCCTCGTACTCCTCTACGCATGGGCATCCACTACCGCGTCTTCCCCGGCTCCGCGTCGTCCCCTTCCTAGGCCCCACCGTCGTCCACCGCCCTGGTGCTCTCGGCACGGCGTGATCAACATGGTCAAGGAACGGCTTCCATCGGACGTGGACTGTACATGGAGAGGCTGACAGCTGGGTCCATGGCCGCAGCAAGGAAGTGCCTCCTTATTACGTGCAAAATAATTATTCCTCCACCTGACAGCGGGACCCACCGGACGGGCCATCGTATTTCGCGAAAAAATGTTTCCCCCTAACAGCTGGGACCCACCAGCTACATCTTCGCACGCAAGGAAGTGTGTCCGGGCAAAAAAACGATTCACCCCCTGACTTGTGGGACCCACCAGCTACATCTTCGCAGGCAAGGAAGTGCCTGACAGTCGGGACCCACCTGGTCAAAGCGTACGTAGCATTGTCATTCTGGTCACGAACGTGTACGTACATACTGGTCGATGTAGAGGCGTGCATGTATCGTAGTAGAGGCGCGCACGTAGCATTTACACGTACGTACTACGGCCAGGGTGCAAGAAAGAAAATACAGCCACATATGTGTACATACGAGCGGGGTCTCGAACGCCTACTGATGCATACGTACGGCCAGGGCTCGTGTACATGGCTGGGTCGGAACGGAGAAACATCATCGTTGTCGTGTTCATGGGGAGGCAACGGAATGCGTTGTGTTCATGGGGAGGCAACGGAACGCGTGGGAGCCAACCGGCTAGGTCGGAACGGAATGCGTGGTCGTGTTCATCGGGAGGGCTTGGACGGAACAGGCGATGGAAACGAGGCCTGGCGTACCGCAAAACGGAGGAAACGGCCTTGTGTTCGACCGGCCACGTTTGAAACGGGATCCTGTTAATCGGGAGGGGTCTGGCGTACCGCAAAATGGAGGAAACGGACCTCCTACGGTCGAAACAGGGGTCCTGTTGATCGGGAGGGGTGTGGCGTACCGCAAAACGGACGAAACGGACTTGTGTTGGAGCGCTACAGTCGAAACGGGGGTCCTGTTCATCGGGAGGGGTGTGGCGTACCGCAAAAAGGGACTCCACGGGATACTGTTCATCTCCACCGTCGACCCCTCTAGCCTCCACGAGCTACTGTTCATCCACTGTCGACCTCCTCCAGCCTCCACCTGCGACTGTTCATCCACGGGCTCCTGTTCATCCAGCCTCCACCGCGCGCTACTCCACCGGCAACTGTTCAACCAGCCCTCTCCACGGGCTCCTGTTGAACCACCCCTCCACGGGCTACTGTTCATCATTCCCTCCACCGTCTACTGTTCATACTGCCCTCCACGGGGTGGTCCTGTTCATCCAGCCCTCCACGGGGTCCTGTTCATCTAGCCCCAACCGGCTCGATCGATCGGGGTCATGTTCATCCAGAGGCAACACCACGGGGTCCTGTTCATCCACCCCCACCGGGAACTGTTCATCCACCCCCCCCCCCCCCCCCCCCCCCCCCCCCCCCCCCCCCCCCCCCCCCCCAACTGTTCCCCCCCCCCCCCCCCCCCGCAACGCTCACTGTTCAACCAGAGGCAGCATCGATCGGCTTCAGTTAGCAGCAGTAGCGAAGGAATCGCTCGATCGGGTTCAGTTAACAGCCATCGATCGATCGCTCGGGTTCAGTTAGAGCCCAACACCTCGCTCGGGTTCAGTTAGAGCCAACACCTCACACACACGTGCGTACGTGTATGAGAGAAATGCGCATCGCTCGGCCCCCGACCTCCCACCGTAATCGGGAACTCCCCGAAATTTTCCTCGCCCTCGCTTCTACCATGGTTTTTTCCGTCATGGACGGCCCAAAGAATGTCATGCAGCTGCGTCTCCGGCCCGCCCAGGACGAAAAGCCCATTTTCTGTCATGATTTTTTGTCATAGAAGTAGGAGCCGACCACATCTATGATGATACCGGGGTTTGTCACAATTATCGTCATAGAAGTGTCATATGTATGACAAATTTTTTTCGTTCCGCCCAAAATGTCACAGATGTGCCTTTTTTTTGTAGTGCAAGCTATTGGAGGCCGGATTCACTAGAGAAATAAAACACCCGGACTGGCTAGCAAACCTGGTGATGGTACCAAAGAAGGACAAATCCTGGCGCCTATGTGTCAATTTCAAGGACCTCAACAAGGCTTGCCCAAAGGATCCCTTCCCCCTCCCCCGCATCTATCAAATTATTGATGCTACTGCAGGACACGAGTCATTATGTTTCCTCGATGCATACTCCTTCTACCACCAAATTAAGATGGCGGAGTCCGACGAAGCCGCAACGGCATTTATCACACCATACGACCCCTTCTGTTTCAATACAATGCCTTTTGGGCTGAAAAACGCCGGCGCAACATATCAGCGCATGATCCAGACATGTCTGGAGAAACAGATCGGCAAAACAGTAGAGGCATACATAGATGATGTGGTCGTTAAAACCAAACACGTCGACTCTCTAATAGACGACTTGAGGCTCACATTCGACAACCTCCGAACGTACGACATCAAGCTCAATCCAGAAAAATGCATTTTCGGCATACCAGCCGGAAAGCTCCTGGGCTTCATTGTCTCCAGTAGAGGAATTGAAGATAATCCGACCAAAATCCAAGCTCTGTCACAGTTGGCTATCCCAATGGACCTCAAACAAATCCAGAAACTAACTGGATGTGTGGCGGCTCTAAGCCGCTTTATCTCCCGCTTAGGAGAAAAGGCATTACCCCTTTATCGCCTCCTTCGGTGCACCGAACACTTCGAGTGGACGGACGCTGCCACAGCCGGATTGGAAGAAATAAAAGCCATACTGGCAACCAACCCAATCCTGGCCGCGCCAAACATCGGCGAACCAATGCTATTGTACATTGCGGCAACTCATCAAGTTGTAAGCGCAGTGCTCGTCGTCGAACGAGAAGCTGACGGACATAAATTCCCTCTTCATAAGCCGGTATACTATGTATCCACTGTCCTCACTCCATGCAAATCACGGTACCCACATTATCAAAAGATAGCCTATGCGGTATTCATGGCATCCCGGAAGCTGTGACACTACTTTCAAGAGTGTTCGATTACAGTAGCCTCGGAAGTGCCACTTAATGATATTATAAACAACCGCGATGCTACGTGCTGGGTTTCCAAATGGGCCATTGAGCTCCTCCCGTTCGACATAACATACAAACCTCGGCGAGCCATTAAATCGCAAGTATTGGCCGACTTTGTCGCCGAATGGACGGAAGCCGAACTCCCTAAAGAGTATGGCGCATACTCCAATTGGATCATGCACTTCGATGGCTCTAAAATGCTGGCTGGTCCGGGGGCTCGCGTCGTCCTGACGTCCCCAACCGGAGATACAATTCAATACGTACTGCAGATACTATATACAGACTCCAACAACGCAGCCGAATACGAAGCCCTATTACATGGTCTTCGGATGGCAGTATCCATGGGCATTCAACGCCTGGAGGTGCGTGGGGATTCGAACCTCGCAATATCCCAAATAAATGGAGACTTCGATGCCAAGGATCCAAAGATGGCAGCCTATCTAAACGTCGTCCTAAAGATGTCAGCTCGGTTCGAGGGGCTCGAATTTCACCATGTGGCTCGGGAAAACAATCAGGCGACGGATATCCTCGCCAGCATTGGCGCAAAACGCGATGCGGTCCCCCCAACATCTTTTTGGAGAGGTTGTTTAAGCCATCTGTAGTATGGGAAGGGGACACCGGTAACAATAGTCCGGACCCGGCCAAAATGCCTGATACCGAACACTCTGACATAATCGGAGGCTCCGCCACCGAAATAACACCTTCAGCCCACGTAATAATGGCCATCATTACCCTATGGACAGAACTATTCCTGGCCTACCTAACTAGGCAGGAACTCCCCGAGGACCAAAATGAGGCACGCTGCATAGTGCGGCGATCTAAAGCCTACAGGGTCCACGAGGGAGAGATGTATAAAAAAAGCACTACCGGAGTCCTTCAAAGGTGCATCTCTGAAGAGGAAGGGCGGAAGCTTTTGGCAGAAATTCACGCCGGACTCGGCGGCGACCACGCCGCAGCCCGAGCCCTCGTAAGGAAGGCCTTCCGTACAGGGTTTTATTGGCCGACGGCCCGGGCAGACGCACAGGACTTGGTCCAACGCTGCGCCGGTTGCCAGCTTTTTGCAAACCAAAGCCACATGCCACCCACTACCCTCCAAACAATCCCCGTCACCTGGCCCTTCGCGGTCTGGGGGCTTGACATGGTCGGACCCCTTAAGGGGGGAACCCATAAGAAAAAAAATACTTACTGGTCATGGTGGATAAATTCACCAAATGGATAGAAGCCAAACCTGTTAAACAGCCAAATCCGGACCAGTGATAGACTTCATATCCGGGGTTGTACACCGTTATGGAGTCCCCCACAGCATCATCACTGACAATGACACGAACTTCACGGCCGACGAGGTAAAACTCTGGTGCAACAACATGGGCATCAAGCTCGATTATGCTTCCGTCTATCACCCACAAACCAACAGCCAAGTTGAGCGAGCAAATGGTCTTATCATGAGCGACATTAAACCCAGATTAGTGTGGTCCTTAATGGAGTCTAACACGCACTGGATAGAGGAGCTCGACTACGTACTCTGGGGGTTGCGGACCACGCCGAATCGTAGTACCGGATATACACCCTTCTTTATGGTGTACGGCGCAGAGGCAGTTCTGCCCTGCGACATAATTCATGACTCACCTCGAGTGCGCATGTACGAATAAAGAGAAGCCGAGCTCGATTGGCAGGACAGTCTCTCACGACCGGTTTTCCGGACATAAATTTCCAGAAAATGGCCGTTGTGCTCACCAGCCCCAGGATTACTGTTAGCTGATGAGGCACCAACTTGTTATAGAAATTCCAAGCAAAAGTACAAAATGTGTAGTACAAGACCATTCTGGCCTGTGAGTACAACAATTGGGTTTCTAGTGGTCAATGGCGGAAGCGGTTTGTGAGACATCAGTGTCTATGGGACTCCATTTCCCACGGGAACAGCTGACCAGGTAAACTCCTATCTTCGCGAGGCTGCCTATCACCGTTGCTTAGTTTCCGGGGCTATCACGCAACGCTCCTCTCCAAGCCAGAAAATCTGGCCAAGACAATAGCCAGGGACAACCCAGTGAGTACTTTGAATGTACTCGCAAAACATTAGAACACAGGTATATATAATGATAATCATGCACTTGAAAAAATTCTATGATCACACAACGCCAGTTCATAAAATAAAACATCTTTTATGCATGCAAGCAGGTTAATTTTCATGCAACATGAAATAAGCAGTAATAGAGTGGGAATAAAATGCCGCAGTCGGGGCGTCTGAGCGACACCACATAAAGGGCTTTAAAAGAAATGCCACAGTCGGGCGTCTGAGCGACACCACATAAAGGGCTTTAAAAGAAATGCCACAGTCGGGCGTCTGAGCGACACCACATAAAGGGCTTTAAAAGAAATGCCACAGTCGGGCGTCTGAGCGACACCACATAAAGGGCTTTAAAAGAAATGCCACAGTCGGGCGTCTGAGCGACACCACATAAAGGGCTTTAAAAGAAATGCCACAGTCGGGCGTCTGAGCGACACCACATAAAGGGCTTTAAAAGAAATGCCACAGTCGGGCGTTCTGAGCGACACCACATAAAGGGCTTTAAAAGAAATGCCACAGTCGGGCGTCTGAGCGACACCACATAAAGGGCTTTAAAAGAAAATGCCGCAGTCGGGCGTCTGAGCGACACCACATAAAGGGCTTACAAAATAAATAATCACAATGAATATCCAGGAGGTAGAACCGTCCCAGGGATACTCAATAATATAAATAATGCAACGGGTTAGTCCATCACAAGATAATAATCATAATCTTCACAAGTCACAAGTCACGGTCCAAGTTCTGGTTTAACAATCTCTCCTCCGAAGACCGACACTAAGAACAACACTTGACCCATCCCAGACTGTAATCCTTAACCATGGACACGGCTATTCGAATAGGTTTTAATCTCTGCAGAGGGTGTACTCTTTACCCACGAGTAACGGATTCCTTTAGTCCATCGGGACTAATTCCGTTTACGGTCTTTTAGTTGAAAACACGCCTAACTTGCACACACCAGCTTAACTCATCGGTGTCTGGAATCACCCACGACACTTGTTAAGCAAAACTCTAAGTGGGGAGGCTACAACCTCTCGTAGCATGGGATCAAATTTATATCGCGCGCTCTAAGGGGTGGCCTCCCCTCTCGGTCCCAACCGGAAACACCCATGTCCCGGACCAGGTGGCATGCCTACCGGCTACAACCGATATCTTCCACCATGGCCTCTCTGTACGGTGTGTGCTTGAAAGGGGTTGACGACTTATTGAACCATACCCTACCTGTGGCAGGGATAAGTGGTAGTACATAGCAAGTATGGGGGTTACTGGAAACAAGACTCGGTCTGCGGTCGACTCAGGAGTTTTACAAGTTCCCTGCATGACATGTAACAAATATATTTCAATCAACAAAATCACCACTCAATATACCTTACCATGCCATGCCGGACATAACCGTCCCGACGGGGACTGGCAACAAGCTCACGCCTACCCAAGGCCGAGGCTTTCCCGGATTCCTTTCCGGCATGCATGCAAGGCACATGAGGATGATTACCATCACAATTATATTCATTTCCAACAGCAAGGAAATCACTAATATGCTTCCATGCAAATGATCATGTCACATGAAATAACAAGTCCTCTGTAATAAGGTGGTGTTATAAACGTGTCAAATAACACACCAAAAACATTATGCCAGGGTTCAGAATGCTTGCCTTTAAGTTGTGGAGGCGTGAGGTTCTCTCCAAAACTTTTGAAAGTTTCTTCTCTCTCTCTCCAAAATCCTATTTTAAAATATATTTAAATTAACACACATTTCAAAATAGTACAAAAAAGTTGTTTGAAATTTTTTCAAATAAATCTTAAAATAAACTAGACCAAATTTGAGGAAGGTAGGAAAAAGAATCAACTCATTTGGAGTTATATTTAAAAAGTTATAGCCAGTCAAAGATTTGGTCAAATCTGTTTTTAAAAAAAATAGAAAAAGAAAACGTTTCAAACGAGATTACGCTTTCGGTGCAGAGGAGGCGTACTTGAGGCTTTACGCCTCCACTTAACCACGTGGACCGGCGCTGGGTCTCTGACGGTGGGCCCGCCTGGCCCACTGGTCAGGTTTGACCAGTCGCCCGCGTCGTCTCCCTCCTCTGCCCGAGTGGAGCGGGGCTCCGGCGATCATCGCCGGCGAACGGTGGCTCCGTTCGGAAAGCTGAGGCCACCAGTGGATTCAGGGGGCCGAGGTGGTTACTCCGGTAGTGGTAGGGTCGTCGGAGGTGGAGGATATCGCCAGCGGCGAGCTCCACGGCGGAGGGAAGCTTCGGGAGCAAGATGGATTTGGGGCTACGGTGGTTCCCGATCAAAATTGAGTAGGGGGGTGGGTTCACGGGAGGATGAGGAAGTTTCTAGCGAAGAGAATGGAGAGGGGGAGGCCCTGGTGGTGCCGGAATGGCCGGGGCAGTGGTGGCGGCAGGAGTTACCGGAGATGGGGAAGAAAGCTCTCCTGGGTCGATTGGCAAGCTGGGGAAGCGTCATTGGGGTGGCCTGAGGTTGCCAGTGTGCGGGAACGGCCCGGGGCGTCCATTTATAAGCGAGGCAAGGCGGTTCCGCGGCGGCCGTGGATAAGCTTCCAGCGAACCGACGTTCTGTAGCAGCAGGGCATCGTGGCGGCGACGAGCGCTAGAGGACATGGCTGCGGATGAGCTCACGCTGCTCCAGGGGCCAGGTGGCGCGCGGGAGGGGTTTAGGCGGCGCTGCCCATGGCTGGAGCCACTGCGGACGCCGGAGTGCCGCCAAGAATGCCCTGGCGGCGGCGTTGTAGCGTGCCAGGGTGGTTTGGCGCGATGCTGCGAGGCGGGGAGTGCGTGGCGAGGTGCTGCCGTGTGGGCCAAAGCCAGGGGGGCCAGCGTGTCGGCTCAGGCGCGGCATCGTGCAATACGCACGCTCTGGGCGCGTCCAGTGCACGCACGGGAGATGTTCGACACAATGCCGCGGCATGCTACAGGTCGCAGGTGAGGTTGGGGTTTACCAGATCGAGGTTAGGAGCAACTGGGAGTCTAGTGGACATGCTAGTTTGATCAGAGGTGCAAGCTCACAGTGAAATGCCAAAACTCATGTCAAAACTGGTCATGCCTACAGGGTGCTCGATAGAATGCCACATGCACCTAGGCAACTCTTGGGGTGGCCAAAACTTCCAGATGGTGGTCTCTTTAGATGCAAGAGAGAGTGGTGAGGTTAGTTGGCCAAAAGCAGAAACTTGCTAGTGCAAGTTTTGCAAAACTACAATTCTGGACAGGAAATAAATGACATTATTTCATGAACCAATATTAATCCAATGGGTGCATGCTCCTGGATTTAGGGGTTTGGTAGGGCTGCCTGCAAGTGGGAGAAAGCACAAGATCATTGGAGCAAAATTAAATAGGGTTGTAGTAGAAATCACAAGGCTGGACCAGAATGAAGATGAGGTTGATTCACTCAAAATTTTCAAAGAACAACACCAGGTTTTTGCATAAACTTGAATCATATGATACTACCAATATCCCATAATTTTGGTGGAGGCTAGAAAGAATTATTTAAATGGGTTGTAGTGCAAATTGCACTCTGGACCAGAGAAGAAAAATTGAGTGTAGAGCTCAAAATATTTCATAAAATAAAGATGTTTTTGCACAAAAGTTATTGAATAACATCACATGACATCTCCAAATTTTGGTTGGAATTTTAGGTGAATTTATCAACTGGTTGTAGTTCAAATATGGCCATATAACCTTGGAAAACCATTTTTCAAGAAAATAAAGATCAAGCATTTTAATTAGGTAATTAGTTATACTGATAAAAGAATTTTTTTTCTTGAGAGGTTAAACAGGTCCAATAACATATTTGAAAGTTTTCTCTTTGGGAAAAACTCATCATAACAGGGAAGGAAATGATTTAAAAAATCAAAATGGAGCTCAGAAATTCAAAGTTTTAATTCCTGGCAAAAATTTTAATTCATTAAAACAAGGCCAAAATTTTGGGGTGTCACACAGTCTGGACACCCTGGAGGAGGAGCGCGATGTGGCAAAAGCCCATTCCGCATTCTATCAGCAACAGGCTCGCAGATACCAAGCTGAGAAGTACGGGCCAAAACTTATAACATTGGTGAGTTAGTTCTACGCCTGCCGGAGAAGAAAAAGACCAAGCTCGAGCCCAAATGGGAAGGTCCCTTAATTATTGACCAAGTTCTGACCAGTGGAGCGTACCGTCTGTGGGATGCATCGAATAATCGACTTGAGCCGAACCCATGGAACGCAGCCAGGCTCCGAAGATTCTACGCCTAGCGCCGGACTCTATGTTTGTCTCCTTCCTCTGTCCATTTTTTGAATATATATTATCTATCTTTTTTCTCTTTCTTTCTTTTATTCTTTCTCAAGGCCTTCAAGGACCAACTTGTGCCTCGCTTGCACACTATAGATGCGCTAACCGCGCTCATTTTACCTGGGGGCTTCTTACACAAAAGCTTAATTATCTATCTGGGCTTTGTGCCCAGCACATGTGTTATTCTTCCACATGTACCTTTTCTTCGCCATTATATGCATCGATATGACTTAAGTTTTGGCCAAGCTGGGTTGCCTGGCTCTTGTATTTATGCCCTATGTTCCCGTTAATTCGGCTAGGGCATAAGGGGAGCACCTCGGGTCTGCCGGATGTGTACCTCAGACTGGGTGAAGCCGAAAGCTAGCGTTCTTAAGAGAATATTCGGTCGGTGAACAAAAGATGATTTTTATTTATTTTCCATATGTGCCCCCAGATGTTTTTTCCTGTGTTTCCTCTCGCAGTCCGGACGTGCACTTTAGGGCATGCGTACCCAGGGAAAGGAACCCTTAACGGAACTATTCTCCCTGGAAGATGTTTCTTACTACCAATGTAATATAACATAACTAGTTGGGCACTTGTCTGTTCAAGCACTAATGACCCCTACGCCTGGTCTCCACGCATACCCCGGTTCTTATATAACTGAGCGGGTATTCGGATACACTCCGGACTATCGGGTCCCGAGGTTGAAGCGAAAAGGTCCGCCATGAAAAATGATCTACAATCTGGCTAGAAGGCATTATACATGTCACTTTAATTACATAGTCATGTAGACTGACTAAATTCCTCTTCTATACCATCCAACAGGCGGTCTAGCCTACAATCCTGTTGGGAATACTTTGCGGCTAATTCTACTTGCCCATAGACTAAGCTAATGGGGATCTCTTTCCCGTTGGGCCCCATAGGTCCGACCTCGGCTATGTGATTTGGGTCAGCCTTGGTATACCGCGTCTTCACCATGGCCCAGGCTTCCTTGGCACCTTGACGGCAGGCAGATATCTTCCATAATCGGAAGCGCCGACGTGCTCCCTTGAGCTTCTACACAAGCTCTCCAGCGCCTTCTGGCAGGAAGACGGATGGCCACAAGGCCTGGGCAATACCTTGCATCACCTGCCGAACTTGTTCATGCAGTTGTGAGAGCTCGGATAGAAGATCACCCGCAGATCCGGGCATCTCCTCCGCGGGACGACGCGTCAACATACCTGCAGACATAACTCTGTTAGCCAGCTTCTCCGTTGTCTCCTTTATTAAGGGTTCATTCAAGCACTTACTGAATATGCCGCGTCAAAGCCGCTTATTCTCCTTCTCGGAGTCCGCAAGCTGGGCTCAAACATCTTTTAGTTCCACGCTTAGCTTGGTATTGGCGTCTTGGAGATTGTTTTTCTCCCGCCTGACCTCAGTCAGCACGCGTTCGCCAGCCTTTAGCTGTCGTATGGCGTGCTGCGCCTCCGGATTCTCTCCGGATTCATCTGCAACATCTATTACTAGATCTGCAGCCATGCCGCACGCTATATGGTACCTATCATTCTTTGAAAGAAATGTTAACAGCTGGGGACTTTTTAGGTTCCTTCAATGCGGCAACAGCGGCCCGAAGTTGGGTCTTGCATTCCTCCAGCTCCTGTGACAACCGACTATTCCTCTCTGTAGGAACCTGCACAATAAGATGATCCTTAAATCAGTTCTGCTAACTGTTTGAAGTCTCAGGGGCTACTGATACATATAATTGTTAGATTTGCTTACCCGTACATCCTTTACATACTGGTCCGTGGCTCTGGCTAGACCATTTTGAGCAGCACGGAGGTACGCCTCTCCAGAATTGAAGGCACCAAATGCCTCTGGTGAGAAGCAAGCGTCGCGGAGTACGGCCCGGCGATGCCTATGATTCATGGCGCTCTCCACTTCTGAATTTGTAGCGGATAGCCTATCCGCATCCTCTGTAGGGGGGTATCTGGCGTCCGCCCCATGTCGGCTTCCGCCTCTATGTCCGATTCTGGAGCCCGACTAGTGGAAGCGTAATCGGCAGCCTCACCGGACATATTCCGGCGAGCGTTTTTTCTGTTAAAGAAACATGGACGTCATTACATTTCAAGAAAGACGACAACCACGAAGCGGGGTTTCTATCATACCTCTGCGCCAGCGTCTCCGTCCTGACCGCCTTCCTTTTTGGCCTGCCCGGCCTTGGTGCCTCTTGTTGGCGAGTTGCTGCGGGTTCGGCATGGAGTCCCGAATGCCTTCCCTGTAAAAACACCATATGTATATGGTAGGTGAAGTATCTAAAAGGGGATCCTAGTTTTTGGAGTTGGGATTTTTGTTTTTTCTTACGTGCGACGCAGGAAGCAGTCCGGGATAGTCGGCCGTAATGGCCACCATGGCGTCATCACAGCTTAATTGATAGAACTGCCGGTCTATCAGCTCCACGAATATGTCCGGATTTCTTCGAATCCGGGACCGACGGCCCGGTCAGGGTCCTCTGGTTGTGGAGATGGGCTGCTGACCTCCCTTATGGCTTTTCGCAGTTCCTGCCGCAAAATGGCAAGGTGAGTACCTACGACAAAGAATGCGGGAAGAATGGGAGTAAGGAGATATAACTCACCCAGCTTGGAGGGTTGTACATGGAGAATCCATCCCGTGGCTTGGTGCGGATGAACTCCTCTTCCTCCCCCTTGAACAATTCGGACATTATTTTTGCTAAAGCGGCAGCATTGTCTGGACCCTTACGCCCGCAACGGGTGACATCATCTTCCCCGTTAAAACACCACAGGGGGTGCCCTCGATATTGAAGTGGTTGCACTCCCCGCATTATGCATATTGACATAACCTCGATTACTGTCAATCCTGATTGAGCCAGCGCTTTAATCCAGTTCATCAGGTAAAGGACTTCTCCGTTGTCTTCCTCCTGGGGGCTCCGTGGGCGCCAACTTCGGCGTTTCTTCAAAGGAGCATTGCTGAACTCAGGAAGACCCCGCCGAACAGGGTCCGGAAGGGGGACGTCCTCCATATAAAACCATTCCGAAGGCCAGTCTTCGGACGTCTTCTTCGGAGTACCAGACAGGTATCCGGTTTCGGCGATGCGCCATATTTCGGCTCCGCCCACTAGATAAAGTGACCCCTTCTGTGTGCGAGGGATGAGGCAAAATAACCTTTTCCATAGCTCGAAATGAGCCTCGCATCCCAGGAATAACTCGCAGAGGGCAACATAGCTGGCGATGTGTAAAATGGAAGCAGGGGTGAAATTATGCAGTTGGAGGCCGTAAAACTCCAGGAGCCCGCGGAGGAATGGATGAATTGGAAATCCGAGTCCCCTTAATAAGTAAGGAACAAGGCATACCCGCTCCCCCCTCGAGGTGCTGGGGAAGCTCTCCGCTTGCTCCCCGCCATTGTAGGTGGCGAGCCCGGCTCGGACAGGAACCATATACGATGTAGGGAGAAATCCCTTGGTCTGCAGCTCGACTAATCGACTGTGTGGGACGGAACACCTCTCCCAATCACCGGGCTTAGGGCTACGGGGGTAGGAGGAGGAGGTGCGGAGGTCAGCCATGCTGGAGTGGATCTTTCCGAAGCGTGCTCCGATGAATTCTCGCTGGGGGAGGATGGTGTGGATTGGATCTAAGAATCCCCATCCCTTTAATAGACAATTTATTTATCTGGCAAGGGGGGCGAATGTAAAAATGCCCTGGCTCCTCGTATTCACTCAACGCGTGGAAGATAGCCCTTATTGGGCGCGAAAGCCAAGAAGCCCAACATTTATGGTACCGGACACTACTTGACAAACGTTCGAAATTTGGAGAGGAACCCGCCTTGCAATGCTGAAGACAACACTGCGCGCCAGACTAATCATCATTGAAGCCTGGTTCAGGGGCTACTGAGGGAGTCCTGGATTAGGGGGTCTCCGGACAGCCGGACTATATCCTTTGGCCGGACTGTTGGACTATGAAGACACAAGATTGAAGATGTTGTCCCGTGTCCGGATGGGACTCTACTTGGTGTGGAAGGCAAGCTACGCAATACGGATATGTATATCTCCTCCTTTATAACCGACCTTGTGTAACCCTAGCCCCCTCCGGTGTCTATATAAAACGGAGGGTTTTAGTCCGTAGGACAACATACAATCATACCATAGGCTAGCTTCTAGTGTTTAGCCTCTCCGATCTCGTGGTAGATCAACTCTTGTACTACTCATATTATCAAGAATAATCAAGCAGGACGTAGGGTCTTACCTCCATCAAGAGGGCCCGAACCTGGGTAAAACATCGTGTCCCCTGCCTCCTGTTACCATCCCCCTTAGACGCACAGTTCGGGAACCCCTACCTGAGATCCGCCGGTTTTGACACCGACAATCACGTTTCACGATACGGAACCACTGCCAAGCCCTAAAACCTCTCGGGAGGGCTGATCTGGAGTCCGTTCGGGGCTCCGGAGAGGGGAATCCGTCGCCATCGTCATCATCAACCATCCTCCACCACCAATTTCATGATGCTCACCGCCGTGCGTGAGTAATTCCATCGTAGGCTTGCTGGACGGTGATGGGTTGGATGGGATCTATCATGTAATCGAGTTAGTTTTGTTATGGTTTGATCCCTAGTATCCACTATATTCTGAGATTGACGTTGCTATGACTTTGCTATGCTTAATGCTTGTCACTAGGGCCCGAGTGCCATGATTTCAGATCTGAACCTATTATGTTTTCATCAATATATGAGAGTTCTTGATCCTATCTTGCAAGTCTATAGTCACCTATTATGTGTTATGATCCGTTAACCCCGAAGTGACAATAATCGGGATACTTACCGGTGATGACCGTAGTTTGAGGAGTTCATGTATTCACTATGTGCTAATGCTTTGTTCTGGTACTCTATTAAAAGGAGGCCTTAATATCCCTTAGTTTCCGTTAGGACCCCGCTGCCACGGGAGGGTAGGACAAAAGATGTCATGCAAGTTCTTTTCCATAAGCACGTATGACTATATTCAGAATACATGCCTACATTACATTGATGAACTGGAGCTAGTTCTGTGTCACCCTAGGTTAGGACTGTTACATGATGAACCGCATCCAGCATAATTCTCCATCACTGATCCATTGCCTATGAGCTTTCCATATATTGTTCTTCGCTTATTTACTTTTCAGTTGCTATTGCTATCATCATTACAAAATACCAAAAACACTACTTTTGCTACTGTTACCTTTTGCTACCATTACCACTACTATCATATTACTTTGCTAGTAAATATTTTGCTGCAGATATTAAGTTTCCAGGTGTGGTTAAATTGAGAAATCAACTGCTAATACTTGAGAATATTCTTTGGCTCCCCTTGTGTCCAATCAATAAATTTGGGTTGAATACTCTACCCTCGAAAACTATAGCGATCCCCTATACTTGTGGGTTATCAAGACTATTTTCTAGCGCCGTTGCCGGGGAGCATAGCTCTATTCTTTGAGTCACTTGGGATTTATATCTGTTTATCATTATGAAGAACTTGAGATATCCAAAAACAAAGATTTATCCCTCAACTAAGAGGGGAGGTAAGGAACTGCCATCTAGCTCTGCACTTGATTCACCTTCTGTTTTGAGTAAGCTTGCGACACCTAAACCTGCTTCTGCTACTTCACCTATCTGTGTTACCGATAAGGATTATGAATTCTCTGTTGATCCTGATATAATAACTTTGGTTGAATCTGATTCTTTTCATGGCTACGAATCTGAAACTGTTGTGGCACATCTTACTAAATTAAATGATATAGCTACCCTGTTCACTAATGATGAGAGAACTCATTACTTTTATATCCTTAAAATATTTCCGTTCTCATTAAAGGGTGATGCTAAGATATGGTTTAATTCTCTTGATCCTGGCTGTGTGCGTAGTCCCCAGGATATGATTTATTACTTCTCTGCTAAATATTTCCCTGCTCATAAGAAACAAGCTACTTTGAGGGATATATATAATTTTGTGCAAATTGAAGAAGAGAGTCTCCCACAAGCTTGGGGGAGGCTTCTCAAGTTACTTAATGCTTTGCCTGATCATCCTCTTAAGAAAAATGAAATACTTGATATCTTTTATAATGGACTAACCGATGCCTCCAGAGATTACCTGGATACTTGTGCTGGTTCTGTTTTAAGGGAAAGAACACCAGATGAAGCTGAAATTCTATTGAATAATATGTTGAAAAATGAAAATAATTGGACACCTCCTGAGCCAGTTCCTGAGCCTATTCCTAAACCAACTCTAAAGAAGAGGGGTATTCTATTTCTCAGTCCTGAAGATATGCAAGAGGCAAAGAAATCTATGAAAGAAAAAGGTATTAAAGCTGAAGATGTTAAGAATTTACCTCCTATTGAAGAAATACACGGTCTTAATTTACCGCCTGTTGAAGAAACATATGATCCTAATCCATTACCTATTGAAGAAACTCATGGTCTTGATAACCCGACACAGGTATTAAAGGTAAATTCTCTCTATAGATATGATGAAGCTGAAATCCCATTTACTAAATTTGCTAGCCCATGCTTAGATGAGTTTGATAAATTTATGGCTAAGCAAGAAGACTTTAATGCTTATTTTGGTAGAGAATTGAAATACAATTCAAATATGCTTGAGCACTTGGGTGATTATATGGCTAATGTCAAAGGTGAACTTAAACTTATTAGTAAACATGCTTCTATGGTTACCACTCAAGTAGAACAAGTACTTAAAGCTCAAAATGATTTTCTCAATGAATTGAATAGTAAGAATAATGATAATGTTGTTAGAGTTATGACTAGAGGTGGTAAAATGACTCAGGAACCTTTGTATCCTGAAGGCCATCCTAAGAGAATTGAGCAAGATTCTCAGAGAAATAATGTGGATGCACCTAGTCCTTCTAAAAGGAAGAAAAAGAAAAATGATAGGACTTTGCATGCTTCTAGTGAACCTATTACTGAAACACCTGAGAATCCAAATGATATTTCTATTTCTGATGCTGAAACAAAGTCTGGTAATGAACCTGAAACTAGTGATAATGTTAATCATAATGTTCATGATGATGCTCAACCTAGTAATGATAATGATATAGAAATTTAACATGTTGTTGATCTTGATAACCCACAATCAAAGAATCAACGTTATGATAAGAAAGACTTTGTTGCTAGGAAACATGGTAAGGAAAAAGAGCCTTGGGTTCAGAAACCCATGCCTTTTCCTCCCAAACCATCCAAGAAAAAGGATGATGAGGATTTTGAGCGCTTTGCTGAAATGATTAGACCTATCTTTTTGCGTATGCGATTAACTGATATGCTCAGAATGAATCCTTATGCTAAGTATATGAAAGATACTGTTACAAATAAAAGAAAGATACCGGAAGCTGAAATTTCCACCATGCTTGCTAATTATACTTTTGAGGGTGGAATACCAAAGAAACTTGGAGATCCAGGAGTACCCACTATACCATGCTCCATTAAAAGAAACTATGTTAAAACTGCTTTATGTGATCTTGGAGCCGGTGTTAGTGTTATGCCTCTCTATTTATATCGTAGACTTGATTTGAATAAGTTGACACCTACTGAAATATCTTTGAAAATGGCTGATAAATAAACTGCTATACATGTCGGTATTTGTGAGGATGTGCCTGTTATAGTTGTAAACGTTACTATTTTAATGGACTTTGTTATTCTTGATATTCACGAGGATGATAGTATGTCTATTATTCTTGGAAGACCCTTTTTGAATACTGCAGGGGCTGTTATTGATTGCACTAAAGGCAATGTCACTTTTCATATTAATGGTAATGAAAGGGTACACTTTCCGAGGAAACAACCTCAAGTCCACAGTATCAATTCTATTGGAAAAATTCCATCGATTATTTTTGGAGGTTTTGAATTTCCTCTTCCCACTGTTAAGAAGAAATATGATATTCTTATTATTGGGGATGTGCATATCCCCGTTGAGGTAACATAGTGTTATTCGAAATTTCTCCGGTTCCATGTTATTCGGAATGAGTTCGTTAACAAGAGTTGATCAACCTTGTTAGTGGATTCCTTTTGATGAGCATGAGATGGATGAAACTAGAAGGCACAACCTTCTGTATCCCACTTTTACTTTCTGTTATTTATATTAAATAAAATAAAAATAGTATTTTTTGTCTGTTATCTGATTTATCCGCGCAATATAAAAATACCCCGAAAATAAAAGTTCTCCAAATTCCCTAAAACTTAAATATGTTTTTTCTGGAATATTTGGGAATATTTGGCACTGAGAACACAGCAGGAGGAGCTGGCACCTGGCCACGAGGGTCAGGGGCGCGCCCCCCTGCCTTGTGGGCCCACGGTGGCCCTCCTCCACTCATTCTTTCACCCACCCACACACTCCTTCTTCCGCCCACAAACACAAATAACCGGCTCAAACCCGAGTCCAAGCTCATTTAGCTGCCATTTTCGATCTCCTTGCTCAAAGCACCTCTCACAAAACTGCTTGGGGAGATTGTTCCTTGGTATGTGACTCCTCCATTGGTCCAATTAGTTTTTGTTCTAGTGCTTTATTCATTGCAAATTTGTGCTGCCTAGGTGACCATGTTCTTGAGCTTGCATGTCAAATTTATATGGTTCCAAGTAGTTTTGATGCATGATATAGGCTCTAGGCACTTGTAGGAGTAGTTGCTATAAATATTATTGAGTTTGGTTCACTTTTATTTTGAAGTTACTAAAAATTTCAGAATTTTTTAGAAAATGATAAAGAGATTTTTGAGGGGCTCATCGAGCCGAAGCTCAAGGGAAAAGCAAAATGAAGAGGCACAAAAGCCCAAATATAATTTGCCTCGCACCTCGGAGGTTAGGCCATGTGAATGGCCCTCCGATGAATTCTTGAGAGCAACCGGGATTTATGAGGATTTTTATGAATTGGCTAAGAATGCAGGCCTCACCGACTTCCTCCATGACCAACGCGAACAATATCTCTTACTCACCAATACTTTTGTGCAAAACTTCTACTATTATCCTAGGGAATCACCTCCTTCAGTAGAGTTTCATTTATATGATGTGGTTAAGAAGATGTCACTTTATGATTTTTGTCGGGTTTGTTTGATCCCTTTCGAGGGCAAAATAGAGGAACCACATCGTGACGATGTGGATGGGTTTATTGATACCATCACCGTAGGGGAAACAAGGAAGGTTTCCGATGCACGAATCACTAGCATACATTTTCCTGTTTTACGCTACTTTGCAATATTTGCTAGTCGTTGCTTAATTGGTCGCGGAAAATGTGGAAACCTTAGTGTTCCTGATATTATTATTTTGTTCCATGGGTTATTCTATGATAAATCTTTGAGTATGGGCGGTATTATTGCTAAACGGTTGAGTCTGAACCGTACAAAGGGCCCGATCTTTGGGGGTATCTATGCTTCACGCCTAGCTGCACATTTTAACATACCTATTAGGCATTATGAGAAGGAAGAAAAAGTGTTGCCTCGTGTTTATTTAGATTATAAGAGTATGGTAGCACATGATTTCATTATAAAGAATAGGGAAGGGGAGCTTAAATACAAATTGTTCTTTGATAAATATCATTTGGAGACTATTACCTTGCCTGCTCCTTCCTTGTTTGATTTATCTGCAGGCCAGTACCTCGTCTCGCCGGAGGACCTTCATGCCTACCGGAACCCTGCACCAGCCACAGAGCCAGAGTCGGAACCACCAGTTGATCCTCCACGACAGTCTAATTACCAGTGGGATCCGGAGATGATTGCCAACCAGTGGCAATCAGAGTCTTCTTCATCGCAGTACGACCCCAACTACTATTATGGATATCCGCCAGGCCAGCCGTGGCCATAGACCAACTTAGGCCAAAAGCCTAAGCTTGGGGGAGTACATATTTCCCACCGACATTACATTTATGTTCACACACTCATTGCTAGATGTCGGTGCTCATACTTTTTCATTGTATCATCCATGCTAGTTTATTTTCCTTTTTATGCTTTCTTCTTGTGTGTTTAATAAAACTTAAGAAAAACCAAAAAAAATTAGCTGTAGCTTTTAATTAGTTTACTTTCCATGCTTGTAGTAGTAATTAAAAAGAAAACCCAAAAAGATTTCCTGTTCTTCTTTTGCTTGTTGGGAGCTTTCTCGTGTAAATAGTTTTATTTCTTTTCTTCTCTTTAGGGGTCGATAGGAGAAGACCATAATTAAATTGTTGAAGTAGCTCTTATATGCATTATTTTTGATCTGACAAAAGAGCCCATATTGCCTTGTCTTCTCCTGTTTATTGAATGCTTGCAGATTCCAGCTCAGTCTAATGCACGTGCACTATTATTATTATTCACATCATTCGGTCATGCAAGTGATAGGCAATTATGACGACATATGATGGACTGATGGAGATGAGAAAAGCTGGTATGAACTCGACCTCTTTTGTTTTTGTAAATATGATTAGTTCATCATTCCTGATTCAGCTTATTATGAATAAACATGTTTGCAATGACAACTGGAGATCATAGTTTCTTGTGCCATGCTTGATTAGCTATGAGTTATAATGGTTTACCTTGCGTGCAAACATGCTATTAAAATGGTTGTGATGTGGTATGATAGGGTGGTATCCTCCTCTGAATGATTTAAGTGACTTGACTTGGCACATGTTCACGCATGTAGTTGAAACAAAATCAATATAGCCTTCACGATATTTATGTTCATGGTGGATTATATCCTACTCATACTTGCATTCGGTGTTGATTAATTTTAATGCATGTTCATGACTATTGTCACTCTCTAGCTGGTCGCTTCCTAGTCTTTTGCTAGCCTTCACCTGTACTAAGCGGGAATACTGCTTGTGCATCCAACTCCATAAACCCCAAAGTTATTCCACATGAGTCCACTATACCTTCGTATATGCGGTATCTACCTGCCGTTCCAAGTAAATTTGTATGTGCCAAACTCTAAACCTTCAAATAAATATCCTGTTTTGTAAATCAAATCAAAATAATTGCAAACAATACTCCCCCTGGGACTCTTGTTAGTTGGAGGCACTCGTTGTTTCGAGCAAGCCATGGATTCATGCTTGTTGGTGGAAGGGGGAGTATGAACTTTACCATTCTGTTTGGGAACCGCCTATAATGTGTGTAGCATGGAAGATATCGCCATCTCTTGGTTGTTATGTTGACAATGAAAGTATACCGCTCAAAATATTATTCACCTCTATTTCAAAACCGAGCTCTGGCACCTCTACAAATCCCTGCTTCCCTTTGCGAAGGGCCTATCTATTTACTTTTATGTTGAGTCATCATCCTCTTATTAAAAAGCACCAGTTGGAGAGCACCGCTGTCATTTGCATTCATTACTGTTAGTTTACATTGAGTATGACTTGACTGGATCTCTTTTACCATGAACTACAATGTCTAGTCAGTCCTTGATCTTTAAAGGTGCTTTGCATTTATGTTTTGCGGTCTCAGAAAGGGCTAGCGAGATACCATCTTGTTATATCATATTATGATTGTTTTGAGAAAGTGTTGTCATCCGAGATTTATTATTATTGCTCGCTAGTTGATTATGCCATTGATATGAGTAAACATGAGACCTATGCGTTATTGTGAATATGGTTAGTTCATAATCTTTGCTAAAAACTTGAATGCTGGGTTTACATATTTACAACAACAAGAGGAAACAGAGTTTGTAAAATTTTTTCTTTATCACTTTCAGTTTCTCAACTGAATTGCTTGAGGACAAGCAAAGGTTTAAGCTTGAGGGAGTTGATACGTCTCAGTCGTATCTACTTTTCGAAACACTTTTGCTCTTGTTTTGGACTCTAACTTGCATGATTTGAATGGAAGTAACCCGGACTGACGTTGTTTTCAGCAAAATTGCTATGGTGTTATTTATGTGCAGAAACAAAAGTTCTCGGAATGACCTGAAACTTCACGGAACATCTATTCGGAAAATATAAAAAATCCTTGCAAAAGATGAAGACCAGGGGGCCCACCACCTGTCCATGAGGGTGGGGGGCGCCTGCCCCCCTAGGGCGCGCCCCCTACCTCGTGGACCCCCTGGAGATCCTCCGACCTCAAGTCCAACTCTCTATATTTGCTTTCGGGGAGAAAAAAAATCAAAGAGAAGGATTCATCGCGTTTTACGATACGGAGCCACTGCCAAGCCCTAAACCCTCTCGGGAGGGCTGATCTGGAGTCCGTTCGAGGCTCCGGAGAGGGGAATTCGTCGCCATCGTCATCATCAACCATCCTCCATCACCAATTTCATGTTGCTCACCGCCGTGCGTGAGTAATTCCATCGTAGGCTTGCTGGACGGTGATGGGTTGGATGTGATCTATCATGTAATCGAGTTAGTTTTGTTAGGGTTTGATCCCTAGTATCCACTATGTTCTGAGATTGATGTTGCTATGACTTTGCTATGCTTAATGCTTGTCACTAGGGCCCGAGTGCCATGATTTCAGATCTGAACCTATTATGTTTTCATCAATATATGAGAGTTCTTGATCCTATCTTGCAAGTCTATAGTCACCTATTATGTGTTATGATCCGTTAACCCCGAAGTGACAATAATCGGGATACTTACCAGTGATGACCGTAGTTTGAGGAGTTCATGTATTCACTATGTGCTAATGCTTTGTTCCAGTACTCTATTAAAAGGAGGCCTTAATATCCCTTAGTTTCCGTTAGGACCCCGCTGCCACGGGAGGGTAGGACAAAAGATGTCATGCAAGTTCTTTTCCATAAGCACGTATGACTATATTCAGAATACATGCCTACATTACATTGATGAATTGGAGCTAGTTTTGTTTCACCCTAGGTTATGACTGTTACATGATGAACCACATCCAGCATAATTCGCTATCACCGATCCATTGCCTACGAGCTTTCCATACATTGTTCTTCGCTTATTTACTTTTCCGTTGCTATTGTTATCATCACTACAAAACACCAAAAATATTACTTTTGCTACCGTTACCACTACTATCATATTACTTTGCTACTAAACACTTGCTGCAGATATTAAGTTTCCAGGTGTGGTTGAATTGACAACTCAGCTGCTAATACTTGAGAATGTTCTTTGGCTCCCCTTGAGTCGAATCAATAAATTTGGGTTGAATACTCTACCCTCGAAAACTGTTGCGATCCCCTATACTTGTGGGTTATCAGGTCCTGACATGATGGGGAGGCTTGAAGCAATGAGGTTGGACCTTGGGTGCTAGAACTCGAGGTTGGGAAGGCTGAGGAGAGGTTTGGCATAAAAAAGACGGCCCTTGGTTTCTTTATAAAGGCGGCGGGTATTGAACGCCTCCTCCTAAGCCTGAGAACGTGCCTATTCCTAAGGAATCTTTCCCACAAGACGGATGGGTTACCCACGCTCGTATTGATGGGAATCCCGCGATAAGGGGACACGGTCTCTGCTTCGACAGGACGTGCCAACAAAAACCATGCCCTGAAATATGGAACGGCGGGACGAGAAACGGTTTGAAATAATAACCAGGCAAGCATGACGTCACATTACTAAAGTGGTCAGCGGACTGGATTCATGAAATATTATACTCTTTACGGCTGTGTGTTCAGATCCGGACACGTTTCTTTCGTCCGAAGACTATCTTGGAGTTCGGAAGGAGGAACCCGCCTTGCAATGCCAAAGACAGATCTACGCGTCGGATACCTTGTCATTGAAGCCAGGTTCAGGGGCTACTGAGGGAGTCCTAGACTAAGGGGTTCTCGGGTGTCTGACCCGTTAGCCATCACTACAAGAAATATGTCAACTTGTGACCACCACTATTGGTCACTGAATGGTCACAAATTTCCATTTGTGACCTTTTTGTGACCAAAAACATAAGGTCAAAAGCTGGCCGTCGTAAACTGACTATAGCGACCTTTCTTCTGGAATGGTCGCAAACGTTTATGACCAAAATACATCCACTGTGGCGTTTTGGTCACTAGCAACCTCTCCAGGCCACGTAGGCATCCAACGTGGCAATCTGACGTGGCACAAGATTCAGCCCGGTCCAATTGGGTGTTTTACATGGGCTGAGCCCATTAATTCAGCCTTTTTAATATTTATTTTTTCTGTAAGTTAAGCGGGCCAAGCCCATTTCAGCCTTTTATTTATTTTTGGGCCGGGGCCTTTTAACATTGTTTGGGCCATTATATTTTGGAGCTGGTCCCACTTGTCATCATCTCACACATTGGGCCCACTTGACAAAAATTTCAAAACTGCTCAAATTATTTTCATAAGTGGGTCCCACGAGTCAGGTTTCCATTCCACACGTTTTCAAATCACATACATAGTCAATATTTCAGACGGAACAGTACAAATATAGTTCACCAAATACAACTAAGTCGTACAAATATAGTTTACCAAATACAACTAAGTCTACCACAATCTGTACATAGTGTATTACAACCCAAATATGCCTACTATTACAATATTACAATATTTACAGTCTATACGGCTCTTTGCTGAGTAGGGCTATACAACTTCGAACTTCAAATTTCATAGACCTGGAGCTCCTGTAAAAGAGTGAACACATAGGCTACCAGCATTAGAGTCGCTATTATTCCTGGAGTAGATTTGCAAACCTCCAGGTTTAGTGTACAGACTATTGAAAGAGATCTCATAGAAATGTAGATTTATGGGCCAAATATATGATAAATCAACAGATTCAGCCAACTTCAATGACCTAGATGTTTGTGATGCATCTTCACAGAACCACAAGAACACTAGATATAATATAATATGATTCCAGGATTATAATGCTAACCACAAGAGCATCAATCAGCAGCAGGTAAATAGCTAGCCAACTATCTACTAGACATCATCGACACTTGAACCATAACATATCCAGCATGGAAACAAAAAATGGGACAAGTACTAATTCTGTATAACATGTACAGGAAGTCATCCAATGGTTCCAGCCACACCTAATAAACCAGCGGCACTCTAATACTACTAATTACCAGCAGCAAATAAAATAGCCAGATTAGGCACCAGCAGTTGATCATCGACACAACACTCGGCAAGGACTCAACCACGACGCAAAAAGCATCGAAATCCTAACTAACCCATGAAACAGAGCATGATTGTATCATAGCAAAGGGAGGAGCTCACAATAGTGGTTTGTGTAGCCGATGTCGAACAGCCTCCGTTCGTCGCTTGCGAGCACCATGCACCTTGGTGCCTTGCATACAGCCTCCTTCGAGTCTACGAGAGAAAGAACAAGGTGAAGGTCAGTATGCATCTATTCTGGGTCAAGCTAAGTCAAGGGCATAAGAGATTTTAGTCAACAAAAATTAACATGTGAACATCTTGCACAAACTATCATCATTTATAAAAAATACAAAACAAATATGCAAACAGTTGTACAATAGCCGAGTGCTCATACTTATATTACATTGCTTTAACTCAATTGCTAAGCTAGGAAACAAAAAATCCCACTCTCCATGACGTTATCTCATCGCTCAAGATTTGGGGGCAGCAAGGGTATGAGTAATGGATGCGCTACAGGAGAGAGCTGAGTGGGATTAGTACCTGGAGGTTGCAATTGATGGAGTCATGGTCGTCCTGCTGCTGTTGTATCCCCATGGAACCCTTGTGCTGCACAAGGACAGATGATTGATCAGCTGAAATTGAAATCAACGGTTGCTGTTGCACAAGAGCCTATAATTAAGCTCAACAATGAAAAAGACATGTTTGTTATGTCTTAGACAGAAAAGAAACATGTGATGTTTTTTACGTCAAGATCAAGATAAACAAAATTAAGCAATGCAGGTAAACATCATCATCAGTGTATAATTTCCAATATAAAAAAGCCATGTAGAAACGCCAAGTTACAGAAACTGCATCACAAATATGATTTGTCTCTGGTGTTTGCCATACAACAACAGCAGTAGTACAAAGATGTTTGATTACATGTGAATAGAGATATGACAATAGCAGATATACATAATTTGAGGGAACCACCAGAAGTAGATATGAAAATAGTAGTAGTATAGATTATAGTAGTAAGCATGCAAGGAAACAAAACATGGGACTAATATTGATAGCAACAAAACAACCAGGATAACAATAAGCTACTACAGGTGCAGGTTTAGGAAGCAAGGAACAGAGTGAAACGGCGGTGAGTGTGGAGACTTTATTTTGCTGAACTTTTGGTTATCTTATACTTCTACAGGATGCAGGCAATGGGGTCGTCAGTCTATGGATTTTCTTCCAATTTGACCGTCTTCCCTAGGGATCAGAAAGATTTCGTTTCGAGTTTTTTCAATCTGCTGCACCAACTGTATCTATCTAATCAATAAGACAAGGTCGATGCTAAAAAAAGGCAGTTGAATCTTTTCCTAGAATTCCAAACTGGTGACTTTTGGCACAACGACTAAGCTCCGTAGAACCAAGAGATGCTCAAGATCGATGCTAAAAAAATTGGAAGCATTAACCCTCTACAAGGTAATAATCCGCTATCGCAACTTCAGGTACACGCACTTTTAGCTAGACTAGTCAACAGTGGATTTTCAGCTCATGTTCCAAAATTCTACTAGTCGGCAAGGTCGTCATACGCTCATGCGCATGGTCAGCAGAAGACAAACATATCCTTGTTGGAAGAAATTAGCCTCCGCGCAGACGACATTCCGACGATCCGCTCCAGCTGCAACAGAAAACGTCGGCCCTTGTTAACTTGTTTGCTAGGCGCTCGAATAAAATCAAAACTGAATTTTAACAAAACAATACAGAAGAAATCTAATGTACTACTATATATGAACCGGCTATCTGACTATCACACTCCAACATGCTTTTTTTACAACATGGTGTAGACTGTAACTTTGATGCGCCATGAACTTTGTGGCTGAAGTGCTGTACTTGGAACCAAACTTCTACAAGAGTATGAACGACGAATGTGCTCGACCAAGGTGATGTGTCTGACCTTGTTTTCCAGCAACTTTTTCCAGTTGTACTTGATGTCCCCATTGATCTCCCACCCGAAATTCTTGGCGTCCTGCACCCGAAACTTTTTCCAGCAACATGGTGCAGACTGTAACTTTGATGCACTAGTATCACGCACCTAGATGCAGCGAGCACACACAGATAGATTCAGAGCGTAATTGCAGCAACAAAAATGCAGAGAAGGAGGTAATTCAGGATTGTGCTTACATTCCGCCATGTCCTTCCTTCACAATGGGAAAACTAGTACCAGTCCATCTGATGTGTGCATTAGGATTTGCTGGATTCGAGAACTGATTAAGAACGTGTACGTTTGGTAATTCTTTCTTGAGCTGTTCGACCTTGTCGGTTATTCCTGGGAATCCAAGTGTTGGATCTGTCATGTGGTTACACAAAAGAAACAAGGTTACAGATACAAATCACAGCGGTTGCAAGGAAAATCAATCAGACCTAATCAAGCAAGCAAACATCTGTGCTTCCTTGAGCCAGGAATCAACTATGCTGATGCTATCTATCTATCTCACCAGTTATGAACAACTCAGCACCCATGTATCTCAACAAGATCTGCTTATCAAGCGAGTATTGGCCCGGCATCACCGCGACGAACCTGTAGCCTTTGCTTAGGGCAATCAGAACCAATCCCAGGCCCAAATTACCGCTGGTCGGCTCGACTAGAGTCGTGACACCTGGTGAAATCAGCCCTTTCTCTTCAGCATCCTCGATCATCCTGAAGAAAACAGGAAGAAATAGCACAACATAAGTTCATAATTCCCAACAGTTGCAAAATAAATTCTGGAAAGTGCAACAAAATATACTTGAAATCACCACCTCATCACACCAATCCCTACAGCCAAACAATGAAAATGATGGTTTACACTTTACAAGAAGCCTTAATCTTAGCATAAGTGGAAATTTAGCTCCTTTTAGCCCCCGTTGACTTTTCACAAATTGCTCAACTAGCAGAAATGAAACTAGCTCTGTAAACTGGTACCATCCCAAGATTTGTAAAAGTGAACGAGCCTGGTTAGAACGAGCTGACCGTACCTGAGAGCGCTGCGGTCCTTGACGGAGCAGAGGGGCTGGTAGGCCTCGATCTTGCCGACGATGCGGGCACCCACCCCCTCCTTCCCGGCGATCCGCCTCAGCTCGATCAGCGGCGTCCACCCTATCAGCTGAATCAAATCAACCGCTCCACATGAGCCTCCCCTTAATCCCAGCTCACCTCAGTCTCCGTCAGAGTCGATGTACAGGGGAAGAGGTCGAGGCTTGCCTGGGTGACGTCGGACGCGATGTGCTCGTCCTGCCCAGTCCCGCCGTCCTGGAGCAAGGAAGGGACCCCTCTCCTGCCAGTCCCATAGTGGCCACCCATAGTGGCCCTGAAGGTAGCAGTCCTCCGCCAGGACGACGGAGACCATCGGCGTGAGGTGCAAGATCCGCTCGCTGAGAGGACGCGCCGGCTGGAGAAGCCCCGTGGCCAGCGACCGAAGGCAGGCAGCCATGGCCACGCGCTGCGTAGCACCAACAGAAGGTTCGTCAAGCAGCGCCAAATCAAATCCAGAGAGAGGGGGGTCGAATCGGGGAGTTCCTACCTTGAGACGAAGGGGGGACCAATAGACTCCAGCTCCAGGTAGTCGATGACGGAGCACACGAACGCGTCGTCCACCCGCGCCACCGCGCGCTTGATCCGCTCCGCCACGAACCCCAGCGGCTGCGACAGCACGTCCCCCACGCGCACCGTCACGAGGTCCCGCACGATGGCGTTGCCGAAGTAGTTGGCCGGCAGCTACGGGCGCAGGCGCTGCCGGATGTTGTCCCCTGCGGCGGGAGGGATGAGCGCGGCGGCCCTGCGGCGGAGGGCGCCGACTGAGGCCTCCGGGACGGGCGAAGGAAGAGCGGCGGACGTCCTCTGGGAGGCGAGGAGGAGCAGGTAGTGGCTCGTGGGCACGGGCGGTGGGGTCGGATCTGAATTAGGGAGGGATGGGATCGGCGGGGTGGCGGCGGCGATGTGGGAGACGAGGGGAGAGGGAGCGCGTGAGGGAGAGGGAGCGCTAGGGTTCGTGGGGTGAGAGGGTGAGGGAGTTTTCTTTTTTTCTTTTTTTGAGACAAAGAGGGGGAGCGGGTGAGGGAGAAAGGGCTGTCGTCGGATCCGAGAGCATCCGATGGTGTTTGAGCACGATCCGCGTGACATGTCCATGGACCAATCAGAATCCAGTACACGTTATGACATTCTAAATTGGTCGCAATCGACTAAAAATAAGGTGTTGAACCATATTTTTTCAAAATAAAGTGTTGAATCATAGAAACAATTTTATGATATGAGAAATTCAAAAAGAAACATTCTCATTGTGTCACCAAATGTGACATAGTTTTCAGGAAAACTAACAAACTTGGAATTGGAATAAGACAAATATCTTTTAAAAATTGTTATGAGAAATGAGTTTTTAGGGGGGGGTCATTTTCTAATTTTTCACATGAAAAATTAAAAGAAATGATCTCATATTGTGCACAAGGGTGCATATTGGAATGCAAAACAATGTTGCCTAAGGAAGTTTTCATTTTCTTTGGACAAAAAAACCATTTTCCATTTTTCGAGTGCCCAAAAGGAGGTTTTTTTGTGAAGGACCTCCCAAATAATTGTTGCAAAATTGGACCAAATCATTTTTCTAAAATACTAGGACATATTTAATGCACAATTGATAAAATGGTTGGGTGTAAAAAGTTTTGATCCACCTCTCGTGAAAAAGACAAATTTACGCCGATTCAGCTGGAAGCGGGTCAAATTTGAACTGCAGCTGCCTCGTAGTTTGCTATTTATTTTTTCCAAAAATCATTTCTAGGTACATAAGTATCTATTTAATCAGAGAAACACCAAAAAAATTCCAAAATTCAACCACTAGCTAGGAACGGTCATTCCCGCCGTTTTGACCGCATTTTGAAACGGGCATAAAAAATTCAAAAAAATCAAAAAATTGAGAAACCTTCGCATTATGTCATCATATGTGGCCAAGTTCCTAGGAAAAATAACAAACTTGTAATACGGCAATTATTATAAAAAAGTGTTCTCAGAAACGAGCTATCATGTGTGGAGATCAATGGCTTTCAAGCCAAATGATCAATCTTATGGCCACATTCATGGCATAGTTTGTTCAAATGATCTCATATTGTGCACAAGGGTGCATATTGGAATGGCAAACAATGTTGCCTAAGAAAGTTTTCATTTTCTTTGGACGAAAAAACCATTATCCCCTTTTCGAGTGCCCGAAAGGAGGTTTTTTTGTGAAGGACCTCCAAAATAATTGTTGCAAAATTGGACCAAATCATTTTTCTAAAATACTAGGAGATATTTAATGCACAATTGAAAAAATGGTTGGGTGTAAAAAGTTTTGATCCACCTCTCGTGAAAAAGACAAATTTCCGCCGATTCAGATGGAAGCGGGTCAAATTTGAACTGCAGCTGCCTCATAGTTTGCTATTTATTTTTTCCAAAAATCATTTCTAGGTACATAAGTATCTATTTAATCAGAGAAACACCAAAAAAATTCCAAGATTCAACCACTAGCTAGGAACGGTCATTCCCACCGTTTTGACCGCATTTTGGAACGGGCATAAAAAATTCAAAAAAAATCAAAAAATTGGGAAACCTTCGCATTGTGTCATCATATGTGGCCAAGTTCCTAGGAAAAATAACAAACTTGTAATACGGCAATTATTATAAAAAAGTGTTCTCAGAAACGAGCTATCATGTGTGGAGATCAATGGCTTTCAAGCCAAATGATCAATCTTATGGCCACATTCATGGCATAGTTTGTTCAAATGATCTCATATTGTGCACAAGGGTGCATATTGGAATGGCAAACAATGTTGCCTAAGGAAGTTTTCATTTTCTTTGGACGAAAAAACCATTTTCCATTTTTCGAGTGCCCGAAAGGAGGTTTTTTTGTGAAGGACCTCCAAAATAATTGTTGCAAAATTGGACCAAATCATTTTTCTAAAATACTAGGAGATATTTAATGCACAATTGAAAAAATGGTTGGGTGTAAAAAGTTTTGATCCACCTCTCGTGAAAAAGACAAATTTCCGCCGATTCAGATGGAAGCGGGTCAAATTTGAACTGCAGGTGCCTCATAGTTTGCTATTTATTTTTTCCAAAAATCATTTCTAGGTACATAAGTATCTATTTAATCAGAGAAACACCAAAAAAATTCCAAGATTCAACAACTAGCTAGGAACGGTCATTCCCGCCGTTTTGACCGTATTTTGAAACGGGCATAAAAATTCAAAAAAAATCAAAAAATTGGGAAACCTTCGCATTGTGTCATCATATGTGGACAAGTTCCTAGGAAAAATAACAAACTTGTAATACGGCAATTATTATAAAAAAAGTGTTCTCAGAAACGAGCTATCATGTGTGGAGATCAATGGCTTTCAAGCCAAATGATCAATCTTATGGCCACATTCATGGCATAGTTTGTTCAAATGATCTCATATTGTGCACAAGAGTGCATATTGGAATGGCAAACAATGTTGTCTAAGGAAGTTTTTATTTTCGTTGGAAGAAAAAACAATTTTCCATTTTTTGAGTGCCCGAAAGGAGGTTTTTTTGTGAAGGAACTACCAAATAATTGTTGCAAAAATGGACCAAATCATTTTTATAAAATACTAGGCCATATTTAATGCACAATTGACAAAATGGTTGGGTGTAAATTTTTTTGATCCACCTCTCATGAAAAAGACAAATTTCCGCCGATTCAGATGGAAGCGGGTCAAATTTGAACTGCACCTGCCTCATAGTTTGCTATTTATATTTTCCAAAAATCATTTCTAGTTACATAAGGGCCTATTTAATCATAAATACATGGTTTGGTGGCGATATGTCGAGGTTTGGGCGGCGGCCGAGGGCCCCAACTCTAGAGCACGTAAACTCGCATGCCCGCCGCGTGGTCACCGCGCGACCGTGACGTTGCCATATGTTCTGCGCGGCCTAGGCATGTCTAGTGGGTTGGGCACTCCCCAGGTTGGTTCTAGGAAGAAAATTACAACATAAGATTCTCACGAGGAGACCGATCGATGCTCAAACATGAATTAGCAGCCAAGTGTTTGATTAGCGGTACGGGAAATGTACATGGCTAATGGGCGTGAGTTTTGGCTGAGGATGATTAGTTACTAAGATGACCGTGTTCACAAATTTTCAGCTCAAAAGGAGGAGCCTAGGTGGTACTTGCTTTGCAAACTACCACACTGGACATAACTACGAATGTTGAAGCTCGGCTCAAAATAATGAATGTATTGAGCTGGCATTTGGTGGAGGATGGTTATTTGGACATAGGAAAGCACTGTAGAAAATGGATACTATTTGGACATGCCAAAGTGGTACTTCCTTCACAATGCTCTTCTATGGAAAAAAAACTTGGGAAAACTAGTGAGAGAGATTGGATGAATGAAATGAGCTCAAAATTGGTGTAGGTAAGTTACTTTGGTATGGTCATGCGCTGGTAAATTTTCAGATCATTTGGGTAAGCCTAGCTAGTACTTACTTCACAAAGCTTCTCTCTAGGTAGAAACTTTGGAAATTTCCCGAGAAAGATTTACTAGGAAAATTGAGCTGAATATTATCACGTGGCAATGATTTGGGTATGGAAGAGTGCCCAAAAAGTTTGAGGGTAATAGGAGGGGTCTATATAACACTTGCTTTGCAATGTGCCAATTTGGCCATAAAATATAAATTGAACCTGGGCTCACATAGATGATTTGACTGAGCTACAATTTGGAGGAGGGTGATAATTTGGGCATATGAAGGAACTGTATAAATTTCATCTCATTTAGAGATATAAAAAAGGTACTTCCGTCACAATGCTTCTAGGTGGACAAAAACTTTGGAAATTTGCTGAGGAAGATTTGCTAGGCAAATGGAGCTGAATTTTGTCATGCGGTAATGATTTGGATAGGAAAGAGTGCCCAAAAATTCCGAGGGCAATCAAAAATATATAAATAGCACTTCCTTCATAAAGTGTTGTTGTGAACAGAATAGGAAAATGAATATTGTTGAATTAGTTTTGAACTAGGCAAGGAAGGATTTTTACATATTTGATGAAGATATGCCCCAAAGAATTTATGAGATTTTTTTGGGAATTTTGGGAATGATAGAAATATAGGTTGCTTCACAACCTAGGGCAAAAACTACCACATGGACATGACACATAGGCAAAACTGATGAGATGGCGCCTAGTCATCACAACCCACCACAATCTACAAGGCTATGACCATCTATATTGGTCATTAACAACTAGAAATAAGGCAGCGGACTAGCACTGTTTGCTTTGTGACCATTTCGTGTAAGGAAATTACGACCTTTCTGACCAAAATGGTCGCAATGGTTTAGGGTTTGGAGCCCCCTGAACAGCTTTTGACCAATTGGTCTAAAATGGTCATAAATTTATGACCAATTCTTCGAGGGTCACTGACAGAAGGTCATATGTTGACATATTTCTTGTAGTGCATGGGTCGGACTGATGGGCTGTGAAGAACACGAAGACCGAAGACTACACCCATGTTTGGATGGGACTCTCCTTGGCGTGGAAGGCAAGCTTTGCGACCAAATATGTAGATTCCTTTCTTTGTAACCGACCTTGTGTAACCCTATATCCTCCCAGTGTCTATATAAACCAGAGGACTTAATCCGGAGGAGGGAGATTCATTCATTATCATAGTCATATAGGCTAGACTTCTAGGGTTTAGCCATTACGATCTCGTGGTAGATCAACTCTTGTAATACTCATATTCATCAAGATCAATCAAGCAGGACGTAGGGTATTACCTCCATAGAGAGGGCCCGAACCTGGGTAAACATTGTGTCCCCTGTCTCCTATTACCATCGACCTTAGACGCACAGTTCGGGACCCCCTACCCGAGATCCACCGGTTTTGACACCGACAACGGGTAACAAGTAATAAAAGTAAATAAGGTGCAGCAATATGGACCAATACTTTTTGTAGTAAAGGACAAGCCTGGACAAACTCTTATATAAAGGAAAGAACTCCCGAGGACACATGAGAATTATCGTCAAGCTAGTTTTCATCACGCTCATACGATTCGCGTTCGGTACTTTGATAATTTGATATGTGGGCGGATCGGTGCTTGGGTACTGTCCTTCCTTGGACAAGTATCCCACTTATGATTAACCCCTATTTCAAGCATCCACAACTACAATAGAAGTATTAAGGTAAACTTCACCATATCACGAAACATATGGATCCAAATCAGCCCCTTACGAAGCAACGCATAAACTAGGGTTTAAGCTTCTGTCACTCTAGCAACCCATCATCTACTTATTACTTCCCAATGCCTTCCTCTAGGCCCAAACAATGGTAAAGTGTCATGTACTCGACGTTCACATGACACCACTAGAGGAAAGACAACATACATATCATCAAAATATCGAACGAATACCAAATTCACATGACTACTTATAGCAAGACTTTTCCCATGTCCTCAGGAACAAACGTAACTACTCACAAATCATATTCATGTTCATAATCAGAGGGGTATTAATATGCATAATGGATCTGAACATATGATCTTCCACCAAATAAACCAACTAGCATCAACTACAAGGAGTAATCAGCACTACTAGCAACCCACATGTACCAATCTGAGGCTTTGGGACAAAGATTGGATACAAGAGATGAACTAGGGTTCAAGGTGAGATGGTGCTGGTGAAGATGTTGATGCATATTGACCCCCTCCCGATGAGAGGATTGTTGGTGATGACGATGGTGATGACTTCCCCCTCCCGGAGGGAAGTTTCCCCGGCAGAACAGCTCCGCCGGAGCCCTAGATTGGTTCCGCCAAGGTTCCACCTCGTGGCAGCGGAGTTTCGTCCCGTGAGCTTGCTTATGATTTTTTCCTCGGCGAAAGACTCCATATAGCCAAAGATGGGCATCAGAGGGCCACCATGGGGCCCACGAGGTAGGGGGCGCGCCCAGGGGGTAGGGCGCGCCCCCACCCTCATGGACGGTGGGTGGCCCCCCTCTGCTACTTCTTTCTCCCAATATTTTTTATATATTCTGAAATGTGTTCCCGTGAAGTTTTAGGACTTTTGGAGATGTGCAGAATAGGTCTCTAATATTTGCTCCTTTTCCAGCCCAGAATTCCAGCTGCCAGCATTCCCCCTCCTCATGTAAACCTTGTAAAATAAGAGAGAATATGCATAAGTACTATGACATAATGTGTAATAACAGCCGATAATGCAATAAATATCGATATGAAAGCATGATGCAAAATGGACGTATCATATACCCGTCCCGAAGGATCGACAGCTCTGATCATCGATCCAATTATTGATGGGTTCCATCTCATGAAAGTCCTTATGGACGGTGACAGTAGCCTTAATCTACTGTACCAAGCCACTGTCCATAAAATGGGCATTGATCCTTCTAGAATCAAACCCACCACAACAATCCTTAAGGGAGCAGCACCCGGCGTAGAAGCTCACTGCACGGGCTCCATCACACTGGAAGTCGTTTTCGGCTCGCCAAACAACTTCCGAAGCAAGGGCTTGACCTTTGATATTGCCCCGTTCCACAGTGGCTACCACACACTTCTGGGGCATACCGCTTTCGCTCGATTTAATGCGGTCCCACTCTACGCCCTCGCAAAACTTAAAATGCCCGGTCCGTGCGGCGTCATAACAATAAACGGAAATATGGGACACTCCTTCCGTACAGGGGATTATATTATGACCATTATAGCCAAAGCACAAAGCAGCCTCGTCAAGCCGCACAACTCATCGGCCATTAAGCCACCGGTTTCCATTAAATGGAACCGATCTGTCTCAGAGCAGGATTAGCAGTTCAGCCTCCGTCGTTCGCCTCACAATCACGTGAAGTTTATACCGTGCATGCATAATTACACACTTAAAATACCCTGGCCATCGGCGGAGGCACAATACGGGCAAGCCTACAAGCACTTCCATTTCCTCCTTCTCATTTCTAACTATTTCTTTTTATCTTATCACAGGTGACGCAAAATATTGGTCATCTCACAGACTCTTTCGGAGTTTGGCTTCATACACTTACCCCAAGGTTGTTCCTGTTAAAGGAATCCTTTAATAGAGGCAAGGCGGCGTAGACGTGCGACAAGAGGTCCAAATAATTTTGTAGACCGCACTCTCTATTTTGAGCCTAAAAGTGCCTTCGCCCTCAGCCTTCGACCACCGACATGTCAAATAGCCTGGGTCATGGCATTATTATTTGTAAAATGGCAATTGACATATCGATCAGGTCCCAATAAACATAATCCATATCCAGTATTCGCTTTTTCTAAAAAGGTGAATTTCTCCGGTTGTTTCATACTTGCACCTCGGCACGGGTTGCCAGGGGCTCGATATGGGAACAAATGAATTGCTCACAAGTCCGAACAGATTTATAGCACACTTTGGCATCGCGAGTTTGGCCTTATATGCATCAGCTCTGAATCATGTCTTTGGTCAATAGTTGGGTTGCCCGGCTCCTGTGCTTACTACCTTACGTTCCGCTATATCGGCTAGGGTAGTAAAGGGAGAACTACTGCGATTGTGTCCCGGTTTATCCGGATGAGCACCTCAGTAGAGAAAGCCGAAAACTGACTATCATGATGCAGCGAGAGCTGGTCAACCACTGGATGACTTATTAGAATCTTTCACGATTCCTTCCATATTGCACGAAGGACCGTTCTTCTGGTCACTCATCTAACGCACCGTATTCGTATAACTGCGTACATACCAGGGGCTATATCGTAGACCCGCCGTCAAATTCCTATGGCTAAGTGAAAGTGCTAAAGCCCTATAGTCCGATTGCCTAGTTCGCTGCATTGACACCTCCTTAACGGACCAAGACGTTGGATCAAGAGTAATCAATTGCTTTTTCGAACACCCCCGTATTTTATGCGAGGGGGCTGAAGCCGACGACTGGAAAACTTTCAGATTATACAAAAATGGCCGCACAGGAGGAGCCACAACCTCTAGGCATAATCTTAAAATATAATTGTTTTTACAATTTCAATACATTTCACTCGAACATCATCTCTTTTGAGAACTGACCCTCTATCAAGCGGGCACCCTATAAGACATCCTCAAAATAATACTCTCGCGTGTGATGCTCCTTGCCCTCGGGTGGACTTTTCGCTACAATGTCGATGGCCTTCATCTTCGCCCAGTACGTCTTCACACGGGCAAGGGCCATCCGTGCACCTTCAATGCACGTGGATCGCTTAACAACATCGATATGCAGCACCACATCACCTAGTCGCCGTACCAAACCAAAATAACTCTTCGGAACTAGCTCAGTCGGCCACAGCTGGACTACAACGTCCTTCATGGTAGAACCGGATATCTTGTGGAGCTCGGCCCACTGGGCCATCTGTTCGTTCAGCAACAGTGGGCGCTTCTCCGTTGCATGCCCTTCCTGCGCCTCATAAAACTGCGCCGCATCGGAGGCATTCTTCGGCAAGTCCAAAAAGGCGTCTGGGAAGCTCCACATTTGATTAAGCAGGGCATACTTCGGATCGGCGAATTTAGTCTGTAATAAGAAAGGCTTACCGGCCGCTATCTCCCCAACTTGTCGGATCTCTTCCCGAGCCGCTCTAGACTCAGATCGTGCTTCTCTTGCCTCTTGTATTGCCTTGTCAAGATCGGCTGCTTTGGCTTTGTTATCCTTCTCGAGGAATTCACACCTGACAGTGGCTTCCTTCAGCTCACGCGCCATAGTGGGCATTCTCTCCTCACACTGGCACTGAGCAGCCTGTCCGACTTCTAACTCATCAGATGCCTTCTTAGCAGCCACATTACTCATCCGGGCTTGCTCCTTGGCTCGGGCAAGTTCAGCCCGAAGGGTCTCAACCGTGGAAGCATCATCTGCAGATACGCATGTCTCAAAACATAATTCTAGCTTCGTGCTCATGTTACTATACATACGCTAACACATACCTTGCGCCTCATCGAGTCGCCTGTTAATAAGCATGATGTCGTTATCCACCACATCAAGCTTGTGCTCCAGACCTGCAACCTCTGTAGCATGGGCAGTCGTCATGGAGGTAACAGCATGTGTTTCCAGTCATTAGATTATTACCTGAGGACATCTTTTTCGATCCTCTGATTGCCTACCTTTGGGCGCCAACCAGAGTCTCAGGGGATACTATCTATACAGAAGTGCATTTTGCGTATAGAGCACAATCGAAAATATAACATTACATACCTCAAAGCCTCTTAGCACGCCCACGAAGGCTTCATTCAATCCGCTTTTCGCGGACAGAATCCTCTCAACCGCCGTACCCATCAAGGTACGATGCTCCTCTGAGATCGACGAATACCGCAAAATGTCTGTGAGTGTATCTGGCGCATCCGGATTCCTGGAAGCAGTTATGGTAGTACGGACTCCCTTTGAAAGGGTGTGTCTACTCGACCCTAGAGTCGTCTCCAGCTATAAACCGGATAGTCCGAAGCCTTTATTGTTAGCCCTTGTAGGGACCGCACACTTTGGACCCTGGGCGGTCGAAGTTTCACCTTGGGGCGCTGGCTCCATTATCCCCTGATCGGGAGAAACCCTCTGAGACGACACCTCGACGTCGTCCGCCCTGTAGGGCAAGGAAGCTTTTGGAGGCGTTTCGCTTTCCATCGTCTCTGGTAGAAGGTCCCCCGAGGAGGAGGATTGTTGAGGAAGACTGCGTGTCGGACTACAGAACGCACATTCTAGATGTTACCTTTGCAAAGAGAAAAGGAACGAGGTATGTTTAAAATATCTTTGTTCACTTACGATTTGGCTGGAGGCTTATCCTTACGAAGGGATTGTGCGACAAAAACACCTTCCGAGCCTGAACCACCCGACAGGGGCGTTTTGCCCCGCTTAGGAGCCCTTACCTCCCAACTCTCGGAAGCGGCCCTTTTCTTACCATAGGAAGAAGGGATGTCAGCTTCTCCTTCTCTTTTGTCTTTGGAAGAGGGAGATCTAATCTCCCCGGACCCAGTGTGTGGTTTGCCTCCAGGATGGAAGCCACCTTTGGCTCCCCCGTTCTCCTCATTCTCCTCTTCCACCGGCGCCTGGTATGGCGCTAGGACCAGCATCCTTGTTAGTACGGGACTAGCTGAGTCTTCGGGAAGAGGAGCCAAACACTTGATTCGCTCCGCCTTGTTTATCCACCCCTGGAAGAAGATGGTTTTCTCAGCATCTTATTATGAGGTGCGTATCTAAGCTGTATTCGAGAGTTAAGTGCTTGCTGAGGTATCCAGATGGTTGCAGTCAAGGCCGACGTCCTCTGTAGTATCCGGCCACTGTTTCCGTTTCCCGAAAAATAACTTCCACATTCCTCTGTGCGTCGCACCGAAGAAGTGCTGAAGGGTTCATGGTCCTTCTGGATTAAACTCCCACATATGGAGGGGCCGTCTTTGGCACGGGAGGACCCGGCGGACTAGCATTACTTGAATCACATCGATGAGTTTGGTGTTCTTCTCAAGGAGACTCTGGATGCGACTCTGTAGAGTCTGCAGTTCATCAGTTGATCCCCAGTCCAACCCCTTATTGACCCATGACGCGAGCTGAATTGGAGGGCCAGATCAGAACGCAGGAGTAGCTGCCCACTTGGTGCCACGGGGTTCAGTGATGTAAAACCACTCCCGCTGCCATAAGTCGGAAGATTCTATGAAGGATCCTTTTAGCCAAGGAGTGTTGATAAGTTTGCCCACTATAGCACCACCGCACTCTGCTTGTTCCCCGTCGACTACCTTCGGCTTCAAATTAAAGGTCTTAAGCCACAAGCCGAAGTGTGGGGGAATACAAAGGAAAGCCTCACACATGATGATGAACGCCGAGATGTGAAGGAGGGAGTCCGGAGTTAGATCATGAAAATCTAGCCCATAATAGAACATAAGCCCTCGAACAAAGGGGCGGAGGGTGAACCCTAGCCCTCAGAGGAAGTGGGAGACGAATACGACCCTCTCGCTGGATCTGGGAGTAGGAATAACCTGCCCTTGAGCAGGAAGCCTGTGGGGGATTTCCGCAGTCAGGTATCTGGACGCCCGGAGCTTCGCGATGTCCTCCTCTGTGACGAAGGAAGGCACCCACCGACCTTGAGGACTGGGGCCGGACATGACTGGGAAGCTTGAAACAATCGAAACCTTGGGCGCTGGATCTCGAGGTTGAAGAGGATGAGGGAAGGGTTGGCGTAAAGAAGCCCGATGGGCCTTAGTCCCTTTATAGAGGCAATGAATATTGAACGCCTCGTCCTCGACCTTGAAACCTGCCTATTCTTAAGGAATCATGCCAACCGGACGGTTGGAATACCCACACCCGTGTTGATGAGGATCCCGCAATAAGGGGACAAGATCTCTGCTTCGACAAGACGTGCCAATGAAACCGCATCTCGGAACCTGGAACGGCAAGTGAGAAAAAAACTGTTCGATATAGTAACCGGGTGATGATGTAATATCACGTCACAGAAAAATTGTCAGCAGATTGGACTCGCAAAATATTATTTCCTCTGCGGTGGTGTGTGGTATTTGTTTTGCAGAGCCGGACACGTTCGTTGCGTCCGAACACTGTGTTGGAGTATTCAAAGAAGGAACCCTCCTTGCAATCTTGAAGACAATTTACGTGCCGGACACCTCGTCATTGAAGCCTGGTTCAGGGGCTACTGAGGGAGTCCTGGATTAGGGGGTCCTCGGGCGTCCGGACTATGGTACGTGGGCCGGACTGATGGACTGTGAAGATACAAGATCGAAGGCTATCTCCCGTGTCCGGATGGGACTCTCCTTGGCATCCCAATATGAAGATTCCTTTCTCCGTAACCGACTTTGTACAACCCTAGTCCCCCCGGTGTCTATATAAACCGGAGGGCTTAGTCCATAGGGACGAAGAATCATATTCATAGTCATACAGGCTAGACTTCTAGGGTTTTAGCCATTACAATCTCATGGTAGATCAACTTTTGTAACCCCCATACTCATCAATATTAATCTAGTAGGACGTAGGGTTTTACCTCCATTGAGAGGGCCTGAACCTGGGTAAACATTGTGTTCCCTGTCTCCTGTTCCCATAGACCTCAGATGCATAGTTCGGGACCCCCTACCCGAGATCCGCCGATTTTAACACCGACAAATACCCTACGTCCTACTTGATTGACCTTGATGAGTATGAGGATTACAAGAGTTGATCTACCACGAGATCGTTGTGGCTAAACCCTAGAAGTCTAGCCTGTATGATTGTGATTCCCCCTAAGTACTAAACCCTCCAGTTTATATAGACACCAGAGGGGCCTAGGGTTATACAAAGTCGGTTGCAGAGAAAGGAAATAATACACACGGATGCCTAGCTTGCCTTCCACGCAAAGGAGAGTCCCATCCGGACATGGGAGGAAGTCTTCTATCTTGTATCTTCATGGCCCAGTAGTCCGGCCCATGTCACACAGGCCGGACGCCCGAGGACCCCTTAATCCTGGACTCCCTCAGTAGCCCCCGAACCAGGCTTCAATGACGATGTGTCCGGCGCGCTGATAGTCTTCGCCATTGCAAGGCGGGTTCTTCCTCCGAACACCTCAAAGCATCTGATCCGAAGAGTCATAATCGGCTTTCAATTTAATGTCGTACCCATTGGCTTCTGCGCCTCCACCGCTTCGGCTTCCACGTGTCAAGCGAACATGAAAGGTCAGAGCACTTTTTGCACATACCACCCTGGCCATGTAAGAAGGGCGTCTATTTAAAGGGACTGGATCTCAGATCCCATTCCACATTGAGCGGAAAGTCCTTAGAGCTTGCTATGAAAAACCATTCCAGCATGGCTAGCGTTCCCAGTTCTTCCTCCCTCCCCCATGGCTCCGAAAAAGGCGATTGGGGGAAATGCTCAGTATCCCATGACCAGCTAAGTAAGCTTAAAATGCAGGGATCCCCCCTCCCCGTGGATTTAGTCCCTGTTCGGGCAAGATTAACCTATTTTACGGGTGAAGCCCTGGCGGAAAATTTCCCCAATCCAGCCAGGGAGCGAGTGTGCTTTATATCCTTCTTAATAAGACGTGTCGAGTTTCCAATCCACCCCTTCCTCCGAGGTCTCCTGGAGTACTACGGCCTCCAACTGCACAATCTCACGTCGGGCTCCATTCGGCACATCGTGGGCTACGTTGCTCTTTGCGAGCTATTCCTGGGCTGCGAGGCCCATTTCAAGCTATGGAGGAAACTGTTCTGCCTCGTCCCTCGCTCCCAAAAGGGATCTATATTTGAGGTCGGCGGCGTCGAAATATGGCGCATAGCCGGGACTGGATACTTATCTGGCACGCCGAAGAAGGCGTCTGAAGAGTGGCCCTCGGAGTGGTTCTATATTGAGGACGTTGCTCTCCCTGACCCAGTCTGAATGGGCCTTCCCGAATTTACCAGTGCTCCATTGAAGAAACGCCATAGCTAGCGCCCTCGGAGCCTCGAGGAGGAAGATAGTGCGGAAGTCCAACAATTAATGGGCAAGATAAGAACACTCGCCTAGTCTGGATTATCAATAATCGAGGTAATGGCCACTTCCACAGTGCGAGGTGTTCAGCCGCTCCAATTCAGGGGGCTTCCCATGTGGCACTACAATGGGGGAGATGACGCCTCGCGCTGTGGACGAAACAGTCCGGATTCCCTTACCGCCCTGGCCGCAATACTGGCCGATCTGTATAAAGGGGAGAAAGAGGAGTTCGCTCGTCTTACGCTCCAGGAAGGAGTTCGCTCATCATGCTTTTATATTGATATTTATTGCATTATGGGTTGTTATTACACATTAGGTCACAATACTTATGCCTATTCTCTCTTATTTTACAAGGTTTACATAAAGAGGGAGAATGCCGGCAGCTAGGATTCTGGGCTGGAAAAGGAGCAAATATTAGAGACCTATTCTGCACAGCAACAAAAGTCCTAAAACTTCACGGAAGACGTTTTCAGAATATATAAAAAATACCGAGTGCAAGAAGTTCACCAGGGGGGCCACACCCTGCCCACGAGGGTGGGGGGCGCGCCCTACCCCCTGGGCGCGCCCCCTACCTTGTGGGCCCCCTGGTGGCCCTCTGATGACCATCTTCTGCTATATGAAGTATCTCGATGAGGAATAAAATCATAAGCCATCTCCTCGGACGAAACTCCGCCGCCACGAGGCGGAACCTTGGCGGATGCTTAAAGAAGTTATTTTTCCAAGATTTGGAGTCCCTAGATATTTAATGACTAATGGTGGTTCACATTTTATTCATGGTGCTTTCCGTAAAATGTTTGCTTAGTATGATGTTAATCATAGAATTGCATCCCCTTATCACCCTCAGTCTAGTGGTCAAGTAGAATTGAGTAATAGAGAGCTCAAATTAATTTTGCAAAAGACTGTCAATAGGTCTAGAAAGAATTGGTCTGAGAAACTTGATGATGCATTATGGGCCTATAGAACTGCATATAAAAATCCAATGGGTATGTCTCCGTATAAAATGGTTTATGGAAAAACATGTCACTTACCTCTCGAACTAGAACACAAGGCATATTGGGCTATTAAGGAGCTCAATTATGATTTTAAACTTGCCAGTGAGAAGAGGTTATTTGACATTAGTTCACTTGATGAATGGAGAACCCAAGCCTACGAAAATGCCAAGTTGTTTAAAGAAAAAGTTAAAAGATGGCATGATAAAGGATACAAAAGCGTGAGTTTAATGTAGGTCATTATGTATTGTTATACAACTCTCGTTTAAGATTTTTTGCAAGAAAACTTCTCTCTAAATGGGAAGGTCCTTACGTTATCGAGGAGGTCTATCATTCCGGTGCCATAAAAATCAACAACTTCGAAGGCACAAATCCAAAGGTGGTGAACGGTCAAAGAATCAAACATTATATCTCAGGTAATCCCATAAATGTTGAAACCAATGTTATTGAAACCGTAACCCCGGAGGAATACATAAGGGACACTTTCCGGAACATTTCAGACTCCAAAAAGGAATAGGTATGTGGTACGGTAAGTAAACCGACTCCAAAACAGTTCTAATGGCAATTTTCTTCTGTTTTGGAATATTTAGAAAAATAAGAAGCAGTCCGGGAAGGACACGAGGCCTCCATGAGGGTGGAGGGCGCGCCCTACCCTACTGAGCGCACCCCCTACCTCGTGGGCACCTCGTGCACTCTCCGGACTCCATTTTCTTACATGACACATATTTTGGTCGGTAAAAATTCATTATATAATCTCCTGAAGGTTTTGACTCCCGTATCACGCAAAAATCTCATGTCTTTGTTTCGAGCTGTTTTCTGTCAGGCTTGTCAAGGCCAGGCACTATGTCGTCTCCCTCCTCCTCCAACCATGAGGGCAATGATGCTTGGATAATGAAGACAGAGTTGAAGAGAGAAGAACCCACGGAGATCAACAAGGATGAAGGGATCAAGAAGGCCATGGAGGACCAAGTTCCGGCAATAGAAGACACCCTTCAACTTGATCACAATCTTCTTACCCCAACGGAGATCGAAGCTTTCAAGATGATTGAGTTAGCTCATATACAAAATAAGTATCTCACACGTGAAAATATTTTGTTGAAGGAGCGTATCATCGCACTCAAAGGCATTATCCGCAAGTTAGAAAACCTCCTATGCTTGATGTGCGACTATCCATCATCAACAACTCCACCTTCTTCACCAACAAAGGAGACATAATCACATGGGTATGGACACTCCCCTTTGCAACTGCCAAGCTTGGGGGAGTGCCCCGGTATCGTATCACCATCACTTTTATCTTTACCATTTTTCTTAGTTCGTTCCTTTTGATAATATCTTGATCTAGTAACTTAAAGTTTTTAGTATGATCTAGTTGTGAGTTGTGCTTTATGATCCCTCTATGTAATCGAGTCTGTGAGCTATATAATAAAGATGAGTGTTGAATCAAGGGCTTGATTATTTTGCCATGATCCTAAGTGAATAAAAGAAAAGAGAAATAAATAAAAAGGGAAACAAAGAGATCATAAGGATCTTACGGAGAGTAATGAGCTCACATAGAAAGAGTATTATGAATAAAAGTTGTTGAGAGTTGAAAAACATAGTTTTGGTCATCGTTGCAATTAATAGGAAGTAATAAAGAAAGAGAGGTCTTCACATATAAATATACTATCTTGGACATCTTTACGATTGTGAGCACTCATTAAAATATGACATGCTAAAGATTTTACGTTGGACAAGGAAGACAACGTAATGGGTTATGTTTTCTTACATCTGAGATAAATTCTATTGTCATGGATCATCCAACATGGTTGAGATTGCTTTCCCCCCTCATGCTAGCCAAATTCATCGCACCAAGTAGAGATACTACTTGTGCTTCCAAATACCCTTAAACCAGTTTTGCCATGAGAGTCCACCATACCTACCTATGGATTGAGTAAGATTCTCCAAGTAAGTTGTCATCGGTGCAAGCAATAAAAATTGCTCTCTAAATATGTATGACTTATTAGTGTGGGAGAAAGTAAACTTTATATGATCGTGTGATATGGAAGAAATAAAAGTGACAGATTGCATAATAAAGGTCCATATCACAAGTGGCAATATGAAGTGACGTTCTTTCGCATTAAGATTTTGTGCATCCAACCATAAAAGCGCATGACAACCTCTGCTTCCCTCTGCGAAGGTCCTATCTTTTACTTTTATCTCCTACCTTGCATAAGAGTCATGGTGATCTTCACCCTTCCTTTTTACATTTTATCCTTTGGCAAGCACAGCATGTTGGAAAGATCCTGATATATATGGCTAATTGGATGTGAGTTTTCATGAACTATTATTGTTGACATTACCCTTGAGGTAAAACTTTGGGAGGCAAAACTATAAGCCCCTATCTTTCTCTGTGTCCGATTAAAACTCCATACCCATAAGTATTGCGTGAGTGCCAGCAATTGTGAAAGACTATATGATAGTTGAGTATGCGGACTTGCTGAAAAGCTCTTATATATTGAATCTTTCCTATGTTATGATAAATTGCAATTGCTCCAATGACTGAGATTATAGTTTGTTAGTTTGCAATGAAGTTTACGATTCATACTTGAAATTGTGACTGAATTATTACTCTAGCATAAGAAATCATATGACAGGAATTATGTAAGTTGTTGTTCTAAGAATGATCATGATGCTCTCATGTCCGTATTTTACTTTTATCAACACCTCTACCTCTAAACATGTGGACATATTTTTCGATTTCGGCTTTCGCTTGAGGACAAGCGAGTTCTAAGCTTAGGGGAGTTGATACGTCCATTTTGCATTATCCTTTTATATCGATATTTATTGCATTATGGGCTATTATTACACATTATGTCACAATACTTATGCCTATTCTCTCTTATTTTACAAGGTTTACATAAAGAGGGAGAATGCTGGCAGCTGGGATTCTGGGATGGAAAAGGAGCAAATATTAGAGACCTATTCTGCACAGCTCCAAAAGTCCTGAAACTTCATGGAAGACGTTTTCAGAATATATAAAAAATACCGAGCGCAAGAAGTTCACCAGGGGGCCATACCCTGCCCACGAGGGTGGGGGGCGCACCCTACCCCCCTAGGCATGCCCCCTACCTCGTGGGCCCCCTGGTCGCCCTCCGATGACCATCTTCTGCTATATGAAGTCTTTCGATGAGGAAAAAAATCATAAGCCATCTCCTCGGACGAAACTCCGCCGCCACGAGGCGGAACCTTGGCGGAACCAATCTAGGGCTCTGGCGGAGCTGTTCTGCCAGGGAAGCTTCCCTCCGGGAGGGGGAAATCATCGCCATCATCATCACCAACGTTCCTCTCATCGGGAGAGGGCAATCTCCATCAACATCTTCACCAGCACCATCTCCTCTCAAAACCCTAGTTCATCTCTTGTATCCAATTCTTGTCTCCAAGTCCGGGATTGGTACTAGTAGGTTGCTAGTAGTGTTAATTACTCCTTGTAGTTGATGCTAGTTGGTTTATTTGGTGGAAGATCATATGTTCAGATCCTATATGCATATTAATACCCCTCTGATTATGAACATGATTATGCTTTGTGAGTAGTTACATTTGTTCCTGAGGACATGGGAGAAGTCTTGCTATTAGTAGTCATGTGAATTTGGTATTCATTCGATATTTTGATGAGATGTATGTTGTCTCTCCTCTAGTGGTGTTATGTGAACGTTGACTACATAACACTTCACTATTATTTGGGCCTAGAGGAAGGCATTGGGAAGTAATAAGTAGATGATGGGTTGCTAGAGTGACAGAAGCTTAAACCCTAGTTTATGCGTTGCTTCATAAGGGGTTGATTTGGATCCATATGTTTCATGCTATGGTTAGGTTTACCTTAATACTTTTGTTGTAGTTGCGGATGCTCGCAATAGAGGTTAATCATAAGTGGGATGCTTGTCCAAGTAAGGACAGTACCCAAGCACCGGTCCACCCACATACCATATTATCAAAGTACCGAACGCGAATCATATGAACGTGATGAAAACTAGCTTGACAATATTCCCATGTGTCCTCGGGAGCGCTTTTCTCTATATAAGAGTTTGTCTAGGCTTGTGGTTTGATACAAAAAGGATTGGTCCACCTTGCTGCACTTTATTTACTTTTGTTACTTGTTGCTCGTTACAAATTATCCTATCACAAAACTATATGTTACCACTTATTTCAGTACTTGCAGAGAATACCTTGCTAGAAACCGCTTATCATTTCCTTCTGCTCCTCGTTGGGTTCGACACTCTTACTTATCGAAAGGACTATGATAGATCCCCTATACTTGTGGGTCATCAAGACTCTTTTTTGCGCCGTTGCCGGGGAGTGAAGCGCCTTTGGTAGGTGGAATTTGGTAAGGGAAAATTTATATAGTGTGCTGAAATTTACTGTCACTTGTTACTATGGAAAGTAATCATCGGAGGGGCTTGTTTGGGGTATCTTCACCCCGACCAGTAGAGCAAAGAGTTGCTCCTCAACCTACTGAACCTACTAAAAATGAAAATGAAAATGAAAATGTCTGCTTTGAAATTCCTTCGGGTATGATAGAAAAACTGCTAGCTAATCCTTTTGCAGGAGATGGAACAATGCATCCTGATGAGCACCTAATATATGTTGATGAAGTTTGTGGATTATTTGAGCTTGCAGGTGTACCCGGAGATGTTTTTAAGAAGAAGGTCTTCCCTTTATCTTTGAAGGAAGATGCATTGACATGGTATAGGCTATGTGATGATACGGGGCCATGGAACTACAAACGATTGAAATTGGAATTTCATCAGAAGTTTTGTCCTATGCATCTTGTTCATCGTGATCACAATTATATATATATAATTTTTGGCCTCACGAAGGATAAAGCATCGCTCAAGCTTGGGGGAGGCTTAAATCAATGTTATATTCATGCCCCAATCATGAGCTGTCAAGAGAAATGATTATTCAAAATTTATATGCTCGGCTTTCTGATAACAATCGCACCATGCTCGATTCTTCTTGTGTTGGCTCTTTTATGATGAAGACTATTGAATTCAAATGGGATTTATTCGAAAGAATTAAACGCAACTCTGAAGATTGGGACCTCGACGAAGGTAAGGAGTCAGGTATGACACCTAAGTTTGATTGTATTAAATATTTTATGGATACCGATGTTTTCCGTAAATTTAGCACTAAATATGGACTTGACTCTGAGATAGTAGCTTCTTTCTGTGAACCTTTTGCTACTTATGTTGATCTCCCCAAGGAGAAGTGGTTTAAATATCATCCTCCCATAGAAGTAAAAGTAGCTGCACCAATTAAAGTTGAAGAAAAGACTATCACTTATAATGATCCTATTGTTCCTACTTCTTATGTTGAGAAACCACCTTTCCCAGTTAGGATAAAGGATCATGCTAAAGCTTCAACTATGGTTCGTAAAATCAATATTAAAACTTATACACCTCCTGAGAAAATTAAAGTTGAACCTGATATTGCTATTGTTAAAGATCTCTTGTCTGATAATATTGATGGGCATGTTGTTCATTTCCTTGATGAGACTGCTAGAATTGCTAAACCTTGTGCTAAAGATAAAAACAGACCTGTGGTAGGCATGCCTGTTATTTCTGTTAAAATAGGAGATCATTGTTATCATGGCTTATGTGATATGGGTGCTAGTGCTAGTGCAATACCTTACGACTTATACAAAGAAATTATGCATGATATTGCACCTGCTGAGATAGAAGATATTGATGTCACAATTAAACTTGCCAATAGAGATACTATTTCACCAATGGGAATTGTTAGAGATGTTGAAGTCTTGTGTGGGAAAACTAAATATCCTGCCGATTTTCTTGTTCTTGGTTCCCCACAAGATAGCTTTTGTCCCATTATATTTGGTAGACCCTTCTTAAACACTGTTAATGCTAAGATAGATTGTGAAAAGGATGTTGTTACTATCGGTTTAGATGATATGTCTCATGAATTTAATTTCTCTAAATTTAGTAGACAACAACGTGAAGAAGCATTACCTAGTAAGGATGAAATTATTGGTCTTGCTTCTATTGCCGTACCTCCTAGTGATACTTTAGAACAATGTTTTCTAGACCATGAAAATGATATGTTTATGAATGAAAGAAGGGAAATAGATGAAGTATTCTTTAAACAAGAACCTATTCTAAAACACAATTTTCCTGTTAAAATCCTAGGGGATCCCCCTCCACCCAAGGGTGATCCCGTGTTTGAGCTTAAACCGTTGCCTAATACTCTTAAATATGCTTATCTTGATGAGAAAAAGATATATCTTATTATTATTAGTGCTAACCTTTCAGAGCATGAGGAAGAGCGATTATTGAAAACTCTGAAGAAGCACCATGCTACTATTGGGTATACTCTTGATGATCTTAAGGGCATTAGTCCCACTCTATGTCAACATAAAATAAATTTGGAAGAAGATGCTAAACCAGTATGTGATCATCAATGACGGCTGAATCCTAAAATGAAAGAAGTGGTAAGAAAGGAAATACTAATGCTCCTTGAGGTAGGTATAATCTATCTCGTTGCTGATAGTCAGTGGGTAATTCCTGTCCATTGTGTCCCTAAGAAGGGAGGTATTACTGTCGTTCCTAATGATAAAGATGAATTGATTCCTCAAAGAATTATTACAGGCTATAGGATGGTAATTGATTTCCGCAAATTAAATAAGGCCACTAAAAAGGATCATTACCCCTTACCTTTTATCGATCAAATGCTAGAAAGATTATCCAAACATACACATTTTTGCTTTCTAGATGGTTATTATGGTTTCTCTCAAATACATGTGTCAGCCAAGGATCAATCAAAGACTACTTTTACTTGCCATTTTGGTACTTTTGCTTATAGACGTATGCCTTTTGGTTTATGTAATGCACCTCCTACCTTTCAAAGATTCATGATGGCTATATTCTCTGACTTCTGTGAAAAGATTTGTGAGGTTTTCATGGACCATTTCTCCGTCTATGGATCTTCTTTTGATGATTGCTTGAGCAACCTTGATCAAGTTTTGCAGAGATGTGAAGAAACTAATGTTGTCTTCAATTGGGAAAAGTGCCACTTTATGGTTAATGAAGGTATTGTCTTGGGGCACAAAATTTCTGAAAGAGGTATTGAAGTTGATAAAGCCAAGGTTGATGCTATTGAAAAGATGCCATGCCCCAAGGACATCAAAGGTATAAGAAGTTTCCTTGGTCACACCGGATTTTATAGGAGGTTCATTAAGGACTTCTAAAAAATTTCTCGGCCTCTGACTAATTTATTACAAAAAGATATACCATTTGTATTTGATGATGATTGTGTAGAAGCATTTGAAATACTTAAGAAAGCATTGATCTCTGCACCTATTGTTCTGCCACCTGATTGGAATTTACCCTTTGAAATTATGTGTGATGCTAGTGATTATGTGTAGGTGCTATTCTAGGGCAATGAGTTGATAAGAAATTAAAGTTATTCAATATGCTAGTAAAACCCTAGACAATGCTCAAAGAAATTATGCTACTACTGAAAAAGAATTCTTAGCAGTTGTATTTGCTTGTGATAAGTTCAGACCTTATATTGTTGATTCTAAAGTAACTATTCACACTGATCATGCTGCTATTAAATATCTTATGGAAAAGAAAGATGCTAAATCTAGACTTATTAGATGGATTCTCTTGCTACAAGAATTTGATTTACATATTGTTGATAGAAAGGGAGCTGAGAACCCCGTTGCAGACAACTTGTCTAGGTTAGAAAATGTGCTTGATGACCCACTACCTATTGATGATAGCTTTCCCGATGAGCAATTAAATGTCATAAATGCTTCTCATACTTCTCCATGGTATGCTAATTATGCTAATTACATTGTTGCCAAATTCATACCACCTAGTTTCACATACCAACAAAAGAAAAAGTTCTTCTATGATTTGAGACATTACTTTTGGGATGACCCCACATATTTATAAAGAAGGAGTAGATGGTGTTATTAGATGTTGTGTACCTGAGCATGAACCAGAATAGATCCTACGCAAGTGTCACTCCGAAGCTTATGGAGGACACCATGCTGGAGATAGAACTGCACATAAGGTATTGCAATCGGGTTTTTATTGGCCTACTCTCTTCAAGGATGCCCGTAAGTTTGTCTTATCTTGTGATGAATTTCAAAGAATTGATAATATTAGTAGACGTCAAGAAATTCCTATGAACTATTCACTCGTGATTGAACCATTTGATGTTTGGGGCTTTGACTATATGGGACCTTTTCCTGCCTCTAATGGTTATACACATATTTTAGTTGCTGTTGATTACGTTACTAAGTGGATAGAAGCTACTCCAACTAGTAGTGCTGATCATAACACTTCTATTAAAATGCTTAAAGAAGTTATCTTTCCAAGATTTGGAGTCCCTAGATATTTAATGACTGATGGTGGTTCACATTTTATTCATGGCGCTTTCCGTAAAATGCTTGTTAAGTATGATGTTAATCATAGAATTGCATCCCCTTATCACCCTCAATCTAGTGGTCAAGTAGAATTGAGTAATAGAGAGCTCAAATTAATTTTGCAAAAGACTGTCAATAGGTCTAGAAAGAATTGGTCCAAGAAACTTGATGATGCATTATGGGCCTATAGAACTGCATATAAAAATCCTATGGGTATGTCTCCATATAAAATGGTTTATGGAAAAGCATGTCACTTACCTCTCGAGCTAGAACACAAGGCATATTGGCTTATTAAAGAGCTCAATTATGATTTTCAACTTGCCGGTGAGAAGAGGCTATTTTACATTAGCTCACTTGATGAATGGAGAACCCAAGCCTACGAAAATGCCAAGTTGTTTAAAGAAAAAGTTAAAAGATGGCATGATAAAAGGATACAAAAGCGTGAGTTTAATGTAGGTGATTATGTATTGCTATACAACTCTCGTTTAAGATTTTTTTGCAGGAAAACTTCTCTCTAAATAGGAATGTCCTTACATTATCGAGGAGGTCTATCGTTCCGGTGCCATAAAAATGAACAACTTCCGAAGGCACAAATCCGAAGGTGGTGAACTATCAAAGAACCAAGCATTATATCTCAGGTAATCCCATAAATGTTGAAACCAATGTTATTGAACTGTAACCCCGGAGGAATACATAAGGGACACTTTCCGAAATGTTTCAGACTCCAAAAAGGAATAGGTATGTGGTACGGTAAGTAAACCGACTTCAAAACAGTTCTAATGGTAATTTTCTTCCGTTTTGGAATATTTAGAAAAATAGAAAAATAAGAAGCAGTCCGGGAAGGACACGAGGCATCCACGAGGGTGGAGGGCGCGCCCTACCTTACTGGACGCGCCCCCTACCTCATGGGCACCTTGTGCGCTCTCCAGACTCTGTTTTCTTACACAACATGTATTTTGGTCGGTTAAAATTCATTATATATTCTCCCGAAGGTTTTGACTCCCGTATCACGCAAAAATCTCATGTCTTTGTTTCGAGCTGTTTTCTGTTAGGGTTGTCAAGGCCAGGCACTATGTCGTCTCCCTCCTCCTCCAACCATGAGGGCAATGATGCTTGGCTAATGAAGATAGAGCTGAAGAGAGAAGAACCCACGGAGATCAACAAGGATGAAGGGATCAAGAAGGCCATGGAGGACCAAGTTCCGGCAACAGAAGACACCCTTCAACTTGATCACAATCTTCTTACCCCAACGGAGATCGAAGCTTTCAAGATGATTGAGTTAGCTCATATACAAAATAAGTATATCACACGTGAAAATATTTTGTTGAAGGAGCATATCATCGCACTCAAAGGCATTATCCCCAAGTTAGAAGACCTCATATGCTCGATGTGCGACTTTCCATCATCAACAACTCCACCTTCTTCACCAACAAAGGAGACATAATCACATGGGTATGGGCACTCCCCTTGGCAACTGCCAAGCTTGGGGGAGTGCCCCGGAATCGTATCACCATCACTTTTATCTTTACCGTTTTTCTTAGTTCGATCCTTTTGAAAAGAGAAATAAATAAAAAAGGGAAACAAAGAGATCATAAGGATCTTATGGAGAGTAATGAGCTCACATAGAAAGAGTATGATGAATAAAAGTTGTTGAGAGTTGACAAACATAGTTTTGGTCATCGTTGCAATTAATAGGAAGTAATAAAGAAAGAGAGGTCTTCACATATAAATATACTATCTTGGACATCTTTTATGATTGTGAGCACTCATTAAAATATGACATGCTAAAGAGTTTACGTTGGACAAGGAAGACAACGTAATGGGTTATGTTTTCTTACATCTGAGATAAATTATATTGTCATGGATTATCCAACATGGTTGAGCTTGCTTTTCCCCCTCATGCTAGCCAAATTCATCGCACCAAGTAGAGATACAACTTGTGCTTCCAAATACCCTTAAACCAGTTTTGCCATGAGAGTCCACCATACCTACCTATGGATTGAGTAAGATCCTCCAAGTAAGTTGTCATCGGTGCAAGCAATAAAAATTGCTCTCTAAATATGTACTCCCTCTGTTCCTAAATATAGGGTGTATAGTTTTTGGCACGGAAATTAAAGAACACACATGGAGGGAAAATTTCACAAGTTTTGGGCGAGATTTCACCTAACTAATTGACATGAGAAAATAGAGGAGGTTGCTTTATATAAGGAAATGTAATCAAATCCCTAAAAAAATTATCCAAACGAGTGGTGCAACGCAATACACCTTATATTTTGGGTTTTTTCTCAAAAAACTATACACCTTATATCAAGGAAAGGAGGGAGTATGACTTATTAGTGTGGGAGAAAATAAACTTTATACGATCGTGTGATATGGAAGAAATAAAAGCGACAGATTGCATAATAAAGGTCCATATCACAAGTGGCAATATAAAGTGACGTTATTTCGCATTAAGATTTTGTGCATCCAACCATAAAAGCACATGACAACCTCTACTTCCCTCTGCGAAGGGCCTATCTTTTACTTTTATCTCCTACCTTGCATAAGAGTCATGGTGATCTTCACCCTTCCTTTTTACATTTTATCCTTTGGCAAGCACAGCATGTTGGAAAGATCCTGGTATATATGGCTAGTTGGATGTGAGTTTTCATGAACTATTATTGTTGACATTACCCTTGAGGTAAAACATTGGGAGGCAAAACTATAAGCCCCAATCTTTCTCTGTGTCCGGTTAAAACTCCATACCCATAAGTATCGTGTGAGTGTCAGCAATTGTGAAAGACTATATGATAATTGAGTATGTGGACTTGTTGAAAAGCTCTTATATATTGACTCTTTCCTATGTTATGATAAATTGCAATTGCTCCAATGACTGAGATTATAGTTTATTTGTTTTCAATGAAGTTTACGATTCATACTTTAAATTGTGATTGAATTATTACTCTAGCATAAGAAATCATATGACAAGAATTATGTAAGTTGTTGTTCTAAGAATGATCATGATGCTCTCATGTTCGTATTTTACTTTTATCGACACCTCTATCTCTAAACATGTGGACATATTTTTCGATTTCGGTTTTCGCTTGAGGACAAGCGAGTTCTAAGCTTAGGGGAGTTGATACATCCATTTTGCATCATCCTTTTATATCGATATTTATTGCATTATGGGCTATTATTACACATTATGTCACAATACTTATGCCTATTCTCTCTTATTTTAGAATGTTTACATAAAGAGGGAGAATGCCGGCAGCTGGGATTCTGGGCTGGAAAAGGAGCAAATATTAGAGACCTATTCTGCACAGCTCCAAAAGTCCTGAAACTTCACGGAAGACGTTTTCAGAATATATAAAAAATACCGAGTGCAAGAAGTTCACCAAGGGGGCCACACCCTGCCCACGAGGGTGCGGGGCGTGCCCTACCCCCCTGGGCGTGCCCCCCTACCTCGTGGTCCCCCTGGTGGCCCTCCGATGACCATCTTCTGCTATATGAATTCTTTCGATGAGGAAAAAATCATAAGCCATCTCCTCGGACAAAACTCCGCCGCCATGAGGTGGAACCTTGGCGGAACCAATCTAGGGCTCTGGCGGAGCTGTTCTACCGGGGAAACTTCCCTCCGGGAGGGGGAAATCATCGCCAACGCTGCTCTCATCGGGAGAGGGCAATCTCCATCAACATCTTCACCAGCACCATCTCATCTCAAAATCCTAGTTCATCTCTTGTATCCAATTCTTGTCTCCAAGTCCGGGATTGGTACTAATAGGTTGCTAGTAGTGTTAATTACTCCTTGTAGTTGATGCTAGTTGGTTTATTTGGTGGAAGATCATATGTTCAGATCCTATATGAATATTAATACCCCTCTGATTATGAACATGATTAAGCTTTGTGCGTAGTTACGTTTGTTCCTGAGGACATGGGAGAAGTCTTGCTATTAGTAGTAATGTGTAACATCCCAAAATTCAATATTTTGGAATGTTATATTAAATAAATAAATAGTATTGTTTGTTTGATTGTTGTGTGATGGATTGTGTGAAATTATTTTATTTTCACGAGAATTAAAACCTTTTGAGTTCTTGTTTAACACTTTTTCTAATCAAATCATGTTATAAAAGTTGGGTAACATTTTGTCCAATAAAGAAAACTATGGTTGGGGAAGATTATTCAAGAAATCAAAGGGCTTTAATTTTTGTTTGACTATTTTTTGAAAATATTGGAAACCACAATCACAATTTTGGAGTGAGAATAAGATGACTTTCTCAAATGTGGTGGATGAATATTTCATATGGAGTTTGTCTGGATTTTGGAGTTCCAATTGAAATATGATATTATTTGGAGTTTTACTGTCATTTAAATATTTCCAAATTAATCAAATAATTTAATGAGAGGAGATAATGTGACTTCTCCAAAAATATATTTGGAAATATTTAATATGGTACAATTGTCCTTTTGTTATTTTACAATTGTCCTTATGTCATAAAAAATGTATTCTAGCTTGTGCACACAAATAATATTTTGTAGGCACCAAACTATAATTACGTGTATGTGAACATTTATTTTATTTGCTGTTTTAAAATTTTTGCACAAAAAAATATATTATTTTGTAATTATGTCCTAAGCCTATTTGGACCATGCCCACTTCTATTTTTTTTCATTCTCTCTTTCCATTTCCCCCCTTGGGCCTGGTTCCCCACTAAGGCCCATCTTATTTTTTTTTCCTTAGCCCAAGTCCAGGAACCCCTTCTTCCTCCTCCGTACGTTTCAATCTTGAGGAGAACAGAAACGGCCATGGCTCCCCACCTCTTCCTCTCCTCCTCCCACTCAATTCATTCCCCATTATGACTTGCCACCAATATAAAAATTATTAAGGAATGTCAAGAGAACTCATTTAGGGAACTAAACCTCAATTTTGTTGCTTTAATTGGACGCACGAAGCCGTGAAACGTACACGCACAAACTGCCATTATTGGCCATGATGAGCTCTCTTGATCTCCATGTCCCGGCCTCCCCTTTCTCTATAAAAGGAACCCTGAGGAGCGCCTCGAAGCCCTCATCCCTCTCCCTGAAAACCCCTCTTTATATCGTTCTATTCCGAGAGGAATTGCTCGCCGGGATTTATCTGTTTTCGCAACTCCGGCGGCTTCTCCACCGCGCCCGAGGACGACGACGATCTCAACTCTGCTTCTCTCAAGCTCGCCTCGGCCTCCTCTCCGCCGTTCGGCCATTCGTTGACGTCGGTACCTTGTCTTCTCCAACTCCGACGAAACTCCGGTGAGCACTGTGTAAATCCCGTAATTGTTTTTCAGAAAAATACTCAAACTTCGGAAATTCATATCTCCTAGACCATAAGTCCGAATTCGACAAATTTTATATCCACGGATTCGTTGAAACACGAAGTTTATCACGAGACAAAAATATTTCACTTTTGGTAAATTAATTTTGACACAAATTTAAAATTTGTATTTAAGTATTTTTGTTGTATCTATTAATCTGTAATTCTTTTGAAAATGTTTCCTTTAGCAAAAATTGATCTTTCGGTCCATATCTTGCTGTTAGAATTTTTTTCCTAATGGTTCACCCATGTCTAGCCACCGTTTCAACCTTAACACTTCATATAGTTTTTTATCGTAATTCAATTTCATCACTAGTTTAATTTGATTCTTGATTCGGCTTTCTTGAGAAGATCATTAGGAACCTCTCTGGTCATATGCTATCATTATATAAATTTAGACTTCACGAGATGTTACATACATTTTTTAACATAAACCTATGCCACAAACTCCATCTACCATTTTCATTAGATTTTGTCGTAGAACCTTGCCTCACAACTCTTCAGCCCGTGATCTTCACTTTGACCCAACCCTAGTACAAAACCTATATCATTTTCATTCTTGATCTTATCTCAACCCGTAACCAAGTCCTAGCAACTTATGTAGGAATGTTTTTTTATTTTGTATTGTAATTTGAATATTTTATTTGGATCTTTATTTGGATGTTGTTGTGTGTTAAAGTACTTTCTTATATCGTTAGATATATCGTAGCGAGAAGGAGAGACGACTCAATAGAATATTTCATCTTCATCAACAGTACAAGGCAAGTTACATCTTGATCATGCTCTTTTATACCTATGTTTTATATATGCATTTAGTCCTTTGATGTAGGGTTTGCATGAATATGTTAGTTGGCTATATTATAAACCCAGTAGTGCAATGAGGTAGGTCTGAGCCTGTACTTCTTTGTCACCAACGTTGTAGGGATTTTGCTATGCCATTGTAGACGGGGATTGGTATGTGAGATCATGAAAGTTGCGAGTGATATAATAATTAATGGTAACCTTAAGGTGGCAACATTAACACACATCTGGGTGGATTGGTAAGGGGTACCCTGGAGAAACCAGTGGACTTGCCCGGGCACCCTGGAGAAACCAGTGGACTTGCCCAGGGGACCCCGGAGTACCCGTGTGATCACCCTATGGACTGCCACCCAGGCTCAAAGGGATTCATCATTTTTTCATGACTAGAAGCTTACCTGCACAGCCACAAGCTATTATGGGCTCTGGCTTAGTTGAGTACGCTGTGTGACCTCTTACAGTGGTAGACTAGCAGATGTAGTTATATATGTAGGTGTACCGGTCTACCCAGGGTTAAGAGGGAACACTTCAGAAAGACTATGTCTCGATCTTCCAGCTCTCAAACACCAGGCAGTGCGAGGACTACAAAGGAGGTGATCGAGTCTTATGGGGAAAAGTGTGCAAAACTCTGCAGAGTGTAAAACTAATCGATTAGCCGTGTCCCCGGTTATGGACAATTTGAGCATGTGGAAAGTGGGAATTGAGTGATCTCATCACTCTTAATTAAATTAATGGATCTTAATGAATTTGGGTATAGATTGAATGGAGCAACCATCTCAATCATATTATGATGAATTATGTAGTAACAATATGATATTCTTTTGATGATAGGGAAAAATCAGCTTTGTGCAAATTAAATTTAGAACCAACCACCAGCCATATTGCATGTATAAATAGGACATTTATTCATCTCTTGTGGTGTGACTTGCCAGTACATTCAACGTACTGACCTACACGGCTGCAACATATTATGTTGCAGGTATTATTCGATGAGTAGGTGATACGATAGGGTTACGGTCCGCACTCAACTTGCCGATGGCGTTGATGGGACTCCACACCCGTTTTCCTATTTCCGCTGAGATTCTTAAGGTATATAACAATTTTTTTGTTACTTATACATGTGATTGCACTTTGATATATACATTGATGTACTGTGTGCTAGCATACCGATCCAGGGATAGTACAGATACACAGAGACTTGACCGTCTGAGGTCGGGTCGCTACAGAGAAATGGTATCAGAGCACATGTTGACTGTAGGACGTGACCCTAGGAAATGGCTTAGTACCAGCAAGACCCCGAGAGAACAATTTTTTCCTTGGAATTTTCCCTCATCTTTTAAACCCTTGACCAAAACTATTCTTATTTCCAAATTTTAGATGGAGAATTTCACCCTGAACACCAAAGAGCACTACAAGGACATTCTTTGTGGTCCAACCCTCATGGTACTAGTCAGACTGCTGAAGTTGCCGATACCGGAGATCAAGGTGAACAAGAGAAGAACCGGAACATGGGGCATTAAGACTCGAGTTTTTGGACGTCAAAGAGACCCCAAGAAAGGAGACATCACTTATGAGATGATAGCCCGCAACAAGGGTATGGGCATCAACACTGCCATTGATGATTGAATTGCACGCCTGTGCTATCGTCATCATAATGATCTAAGCAAGAACAGTTTTGGAAAGTTTCGATGGCATAAAGCTGGTGGAGCACATATCTTACCGACGAAGGAGAAAAAGCTGAAGTTTTCACCTCTGACGGTGTATAACCAAGACTTGAAGCATTACATCAAGAACCTCCAGATGGACCTTCTTGAAGTCTTATTCGATAAGGAAGCACTGCATGAAGAACTCAAGGCCCAAAAGCTGGAGGTAACCAAGCATGCGGAGGAAGACCTTGAAGTTTGTAAACTTCGTCAGGAACTGGAGAACAGCAGGACCATAGCTCATGCCAAAGATGTTGAGATCCAGAAGCTCAAGAATCAACTCCAAGACATACTGGGACGCCACAGGAAACTCGGTCTCGATAGAGATTATCTGGCTGGAGAACTGGAGAATATCCAACACAAGCAGAAGAAGCCTCGTGGAGACCCGAATCAAGACCTGGAGAAGTTAGTTTAGTAGTAGACCACCATGAGAAAATAAGTTTGAACATTTACGATTTGAGTATCTGACCATACCAACTTATGTGGGTGGCAGTACTATATTATTGTTTGATTGAATGAATGTGCGAACCATGGTTGAGTTGTTTGTGGTGTGTATCTCTCTCTATTCCTCCAACTCTATCTCATCCCAAAACCCTTGGACCCAATAGATGATGAATGAAGATGGACTCAAATTCTCGGGACCTAAGACTCAGTTGGAGACCGAGCAATGGATTCGTAACATGGAGAATCACCTGAGGATCAACCTTGTTGAAAGAAAGGATGAAGTACCATACGCTCTTCAGTACTTTGAAGGAAGTGCCGCAACATGGTGGAAAACGCATCAAGCCATACAAGGATGGAATGGAGCAAAGATTTGTGAAGAATTCAAGACAACTCTGCTAAGGTCTCGTCTTACCCGGAAGCCCTACGATAGTAAGATGATGAAGAAACCTTGTGCATGTAAGATTTGCAGAGAAATTGGACACACCCATAAAGAACACAAGGACGGATGCCCACATTGTGAAGAAAATCACCCAGCCGGAAAATGCCCAACTTGGCAGGTTACATGTTTCTTATGTGAAGGAACGGATCACTACCCTACTCAGTGTCACATTTATCCCGTGGTACAATAAACTACCCGGAAGCAGAAGGAAGGAATGAAGGAAGCCCTCCGAGAAGGTATGGAAGAATCTGTGATGAAGGACGATGTTGAAGACCCTGATGGAGAAGGCCTAACTAGATTTTATTCCAAAGCCTGCTATTCATGTGGAGAAAAAGGACATTTTCACAGTATTGCACCAAGGAAACAAAATAGAATCCAGAATACTTCCCGATAGAAGAAGTGGAATTTGATCCACATGAAATAGAAGCCCTGATCTATACGAAGAAGCCCCCGAAGAGGAAACGAATACCTCCCCAGAGTAACCCAATTTCTGCAAAGAAGGACCTGAGTCATATCACATGTTTCAGGTGCAAGAACTCATGGCACTACTACCATAAATGTTCGGACAAGAAGCCAAGAACCCAAGGAGTCCAGAAAATGACAAGGAAGCCTCAAGACAAGTCGGAAGCCATTTGCTTTCGTTGTAAGGAAGTGGGACATTATGCTAGGGAATGTTCGGATCAAAAGAAAGCTAAAACTGAGTAGTCGAGATTATGATATCAGTAATAAATAGTAGGAAGTAATTTTATTTTCGTGAGTAGGTTGAGTTGACCTATGTAATGGAAGTCTTGGAGAATGTAACATTTTATGGATAAATAAAGTTGAATTGTGAGTGCCATGTTGAATTGTAAGAGTTGCCGCTCTCAGATTTTTGACCATTTTCGAGGATATGAGAAATATGGTCTATGGAGGAATAAGTGCTATTCATTTTAAGTGTGTTAGTATTTCGTAGAACCACATGGTCAATGAAGAAAAGTGTTGTTCATGTCGATCAGGAGAAAGGAGATGGACAAAAATAGGTTGGCGTTTTGTTTTTGTTATGTTGGTTACCACAAGGAGATGAAGGAAATGAAGTGGTATGTGAATTACCGGAGAATATGGATCAATTGTAACTCCAAGGATGAGTAAAAGCTATACAAGTGTTGAAGTGGGCCTTAACCCACAAGCCCAGGATTTACCGAGGAACAAGCACAGTCTTGTCGAAGGAAGAATTATGAAGGATCCATGAAACGTCTACGATCAATTTATAGCTATTCCATAGGAGGATATGTAAAACCAGAGGGTTTTTGTGAAACGATAGTTGTTTCCGTTTGGCTAGGAGAATCGATGGATTTATCCTAACCCAGTTCGTGGACAAGAGAAATCTGCAGTGCATGTGAGGATGCCCGAGTGTTAGGATGCGAGATTCACTAAACCTTATACAGGGTAATGATTTGGGTGCGACATGGCTTGGCCACCATGACGACTTACTCTTATCATTCGCTCTTGTTATTTGGAATGGTAAATCTGAGTGACTTACCCACAGTAAAGTGTCGACGCCCATTGAAGCCTTGATTAAGCCTTAGAATGGTATGATGATAAACCCATGTACATGGTAGCTGTTGCCAATCGTAGGTTACACGGTGAGAATGAAGCCAATACCCATTTCTTGCAGGGAACCAGTAGTGGCAAACTGTAACACCCCGGATATGATTTACCTAATATGTAATCCAACTCTTGTCGTTTCCGGCGTTAAGTTATTTTATTTTCCCGGGTTCGGGTTTTTGTCTCCGTGTGTTGTTATCGTTGTCATGCATCTCATATTACATCATCATGTGCATTGCATTTGCATACATGTTCATCTCATGCATTCGAGCATTTTCCCCATTGTCCGTTTTGCATTCCGGCGCTTCGTTCTCCTCCGGTGGTCATTTCTACCTTTCTTTTGTGTTTGGGGATTAAACATTTCCGGATTGGACCGAGACTTGCGAAGCGGCCTTGGTTTACTACCGGTAGACCGCCTGTCAAGTTTCGTATCATTTGGACTTTGTTTGATACTCCAACGGTTAACCGAGGGACCGAAAAGGCCTCATGTGTGTTGCAGCCCAACACCCCTCCATTTTGGCCCAAAACCCACCAAAACCATCTCCATCATCTAGAGCGTTCGATCACGATCGCGTGGCCGAAAACCGCACCTCATTTGGACACTCCTAGCTCCCTCTATGCCTATTTAAAGACACCCCCGAATTTCTCCTTCCCCTTCCTCCCGAAACCCTAGATCCATCCCCACCCGCCGTCGCCGCACAAAGTCTGCCGGGCCGGACATTGTCCGACCCGCTCGCCGCCGCCACGTCAGCCCCGCGAGCCCCACATCGCCGCCAGCGTCGCCGGCCCGCGAGGCCCGCAGCGGGCCCCCGAGGCCCACTTCCTCGCGCGCCACCTCACCCGCAAGCCGCCGCCGCCTCCCTCGCGCCCGATCGCCACCTCCGTTGCCCGCCATCATCGCCGGCCGCAAGCTCGCCGGAGCTCGTCGCCGGAGCCCCGCGCCCCCTCGCCTTCCCCGCGCCTCGGGAGCCGTCGCCGAGGGCGCCCGCCGCCGCCCGCCGCCAGATCCGGCCGGGGAGAGGCCGGCCTCACCTCTCCTTCACCTCCCTGCCGACGTGCTGCCCTCGCCGGAGCAGGTTGACCTCGCCGGAGTCCTCGGTTCGCGCGCCGACGAGGAACCCTAGATCCGCGGGTGGTGATTTTCTTCTAAGTCCTCAAATTCCCAGATCCATATGCCCATGTTCATCGTGCTATAACTTTGCATCCGTAGCTCCGTTTTGGGCATATAGCATAGCAAAATGTTCGTCTCAGAGAGAAAATCATTTCATCTCATTGCATCATTTTCTTTTGAGTTCATCTTGATGCCCGAGATGCTGTTAGAAGAGTGCTATTTGAGATAATTGTCAGATCTGCTGCTCCAATTAGATATTTGTCATTTTTGCCATGATTAATGTGTGCATGATATTCCCCTGAGCTCTGCATGAGTTTTGTTATATGTTTTGCCATCTATCCAGAGGTGCAACCCATGTATTTTTGTGATGGGGGTGGTGACTAGCACAAGCTTGCAAAATGGAGCATTCGTTAATGTTGATTTCAGGGATTTAGCATTTCCACTAAGTCCTTGATCTGTTTATCTCAATATGCCATATGTTCTTGTTGTTTCCTAGTGATCCGTGCCTCTTTTGAGGATGATCAGTAAGGAAGTTTTGTTAATCTTGTAGTGCTCTATCCATCCATGTCCTTGTTTGCAATTATGGAGCACCCTAGCTTGAGTCAATCGAGCTCTACTTTTGTCATTTCGTGAATCTTGGCAGATTGTCTACTTGTTAGCAATTTTGCCGAGGATGTTGTAGTTGATCCGTGCATGCTATGTTATTGTTCTTGCCATGTCTAGCTTGCATTTTGTGTATTCTTGATGGGTGCATGCTTAGTTTGTCATGACTTGCTCTGTAGTGAGTGCATCGAGCTCGTAAACATGCCTACTTGATATCTGTTTCAGCATGCTCCAGTTTTCACTAAGTCTGAGAACTGATTATGTTTTTGCCATGTTCACATGCTTGCAAATGTATTTTCCGATCCCTTTTGGCTCAAGGTCACTAAGGGACTTTTGTTAAGCTTTTTGAGTAGCTCCATGCCATGCTTTACTTTGTCATGTTAAGGTCCTGTAGCATATTGTTTTCATGCTCCAAAGAGTGCTATCTGATCTGAGATTCCAGACAAGTGTTAATTTCACTAAGTCTGAAATCTGTTTACCAAATGCATTTTTGCCATGCTTGTTTGAACCTGTTAGTGGATGAATTGGCTGTGGCTCAGTGCTAGTCTTTTGTTAAGCATCATGAATGGATCCCTTCCATGTATTTTGTTGTCATGTTTGGGTGCTGTAGCATGTTCATCTTGTTGCATTTAGATGGCTACTTGCTGTAAATCGCAGAACGTGGTCATATTTGAATTGCTTGCCATTTCCAAACGTAACTCCGATTCCGGCGTTCTTTATATCGTTTTCAAGCGATTTCATCTCATCTTTCCAGTGTCACACTTGGAATTCCAAGTTGAGGCCAGGTTCATGTATTCCTTGTCAAATCTTGCATATGCACCACATATTGCATCCCGCATAGCATACCATATTTGCATCATGTTGTTTGAGTTTGCACGTGGTTGATTGTGTCCTTGTTGCTTGTTTGTCTTGTTTGGGTAGAGCCGGGAGACGAGTTCGCTAATGAGGAGCCCATTGAGTTTGCTTTCGAGGATCCAGTCAACTCTGACAACTTTGTAGGCAACATGATCATACCCTCGAAATCACTACTATCTTTGCTTTGCTAGATGCTCGCTCTTGTGCTATGCCTATGCTACGATGCCTACCACTTGCTTATCATGCCTCCCAAATTGCCATGTCAAACCTCTAACCCACCATGTCCTAGCAAACCGTTGATTGGCTATGTTACCGCTTTGCTCGGCCCCTCTTATAGCGTTGCTAGTTGCAGGTGAAGTTTGGAGACCGTTCCTTGTTGGAACATTATTTACTTGTTGGGATATCATTATATTGCCATGTTATCTTAATGCATCTATATACTTGGTAAAGGGTGGAAGGCTCGGCCTCTCGCCTAGTGTTTTGTTCCACTCTTGTCGCCCTAGTTTCCGTCATATCGGTGTTATGTTCCCGGATTTTGCGTTCCTTACGCGGTTGGGTGATAATGGGAACCCCTTGATAGTTTGCCTTGATTAAAGCTTTTCCAGCAATGCCCAACCTTGGTTTTACCATTTTTCACCTTGCCTTTTTTCCCTTGGGTTTCCGGAGCCCGAGGGTCATCTTCTTTTAAACCCCCCCGGGCCAGTGCTCCTCTGAGTGTTGGTCCACCTGTTAGCTGCCGGTGGCCACCAGGGGCAATTCTGGGCTGGCCTACCCGTACCTAAGACAATCTGAGTGTGCCCTAAGAAAGAGATATGTGCAGCTCCTATCGGGATTTGTCGGCACATTCGGGCGGTGTTGCTGGACTTGTTTTAACTTGTCGAAGTGTCTTGTAGAACCGGGATACCGAGTCTGATCGGAATGTCTTGGGAGAAGGTCTATTCCTTCGTTGACCATGAGAGCTTGTCATGGGCTAAGTTGGGACTCCCCTGCAAGGATTTGAACTTTCGAAAGCCGTGCCCGCGGTTATGGGCAGATGGGAATTTGTTAATGTTTGATTGTAGATAACTTGAACCTTAACTTAATTAAAATGAATCAATAGTGTGAGTTACCGTGATGGTCTCTTCTCGGCAGAGTCGGGGAAGTGAACACGGTGTTGGAGTAATGCTTGCCGCAGGATGCCCTCTAGTTACTCGTTCGCGCTTTGCCTCCTCTTCTCGCTCTCTTTTGCGAATAGGATAGCCACCATATATGCTAGTCGCTTGCTGCAGCTCCACATATTTACCTTGCCTTGCCTATCAGCTTAAATAGTCTTGATCGCGAGGGTGCGAGATTGCTGAGTCCCTGTGGCTCACAGATTACTTCCAAACCAGATCCAGGGCCTGATGATTCTGTTCCATATGACGCGCTTGAGCTCAAGTGGGAGTTCGACGAGGACTCATGCCGATACTACGTGTCTTTCCCTGATGATCAGTAGTGGTGCCCAGTTGGGGGTGATCGGGACCGTGTCGCATGTTGGGTTATCTTTTATTTTGGCGCCGTAGTCGGGCCATGAGTGTTTGAATGTTGTAATGGTATTTATGTACTTTGATTGACGTGGCGAGTGTAAGCCAACTATGTATCTCCCCTTTTATTATCTATATTACATGGGATGTTGTGAAGATTGCCTAACTTGCGACATTGCTTTCAATGCGGTATTGTCTCTAAGTCGTGCCTCGACACGTGGGAGCTATAGCCGCATCGAGGGCGTTACACAGACCTCCATGAGATTTTTCACTAGTTGTTTAGCATTAGCGCTAGACCTGTCAGATGAGAAGATCCAGTCTCGGAAGAATTTCATTTTGATGCAAAGACCCAGGATATTGACGGAAATGTTATGCCTCTAACATGAGAGCATCAATGAAGGAGTTATTACAAGAAATTTGAGGAGAAATGTGTTGTAAACACTATAGAGGTGGTGCATGAGTTTATTTTAAATGTGGTAGCACCCGAGACCTTCATGATGATCAATGGAATTTCAAGGAGACACCAACCCTAACCCTTTCTTTGTAGCCTTTCCAAATCTCGAGGACGAGATTCATTTTAAGTGTGGTAGGTTTGTAACATCCCAAAATTCTATATTTTGGAATGTTATATTAAATAAATAAATAGTATTTTTTTGTTTTATTGTTGTGTGATGGATTGTGTGAAATTATTTTATTTTCACGAGAATTAAAACCTTTTGAGTTCTTGTTTAACACTTTTTCTAATCATGTTATAAAAGTTGGGTAACATTTTGTCCAATAAAGAAAACTATGGTTGGGGAAGATTATTCAAGAAATCAAAGGGCTTTAATTTTTGTTTGACTTTTTTTTGAAATATTGGAAACCACAATCACAATTTTGGAGTGAGAATAAGATGACTTTCTCAAATGTGGTGGATGAATATTTCATATGGAGTTTGTCTGGATTTTGGAGTTCCAATTGAAATATGATATTATTTGGAGTTTTACTGTCATTTAAATATTTCCAAATTAATCAAATAATTTAATGAGAGGAGATAATGTGACTTCTCCAAAAATATATTTGGAAATATTTAATATGGTACAATTGTCCTTTTGTTATTTTACAATTGTCCTTATGTCATAAAAAATGTATTCTAGCTTGTGCACACAAATAATATTTTGTAGGCACCAAACTATAATTACGTGTATGTGAACATTTATTTTATTTGCTGTTTTAAAAAGTTTTGCACAAAAAAATATATTATTTTGTAATTATGTCCTAAGCCTATTTGGACCATGCCCACTTCTATTTTTTTTCATTCTCTCTTTCCATTTCCCCCCTTGGGCCTGGTTCCCCACTAAGGCCCATCTTATTTTTTTTTCCTTAGCCCAAGTCCAGGAACCCCTTCTTCCTCCTCCGTACGTTTCAATCTTGAGGAGAACAGAAACGGCCATGGCTCCCCACCTCTTCCTCTCCTCCTCCCACTCAATTCATTCCCCATTATGACTTGCCACCAATATAAAAATTATTAAGGAATGTCAAGAGAACTCATTTAGGGAACTAAACCTCAATTTTGTTGCTTTAATTGGACGCACGAAGCCGTGAAACGTACACGCACAAACTGCCATTATTGGCCATGATGAGCTCTCTTGATCTCCATGTCCCGGCCTCCCCTTTCTCTATAAAAGGAACCCTGAGGAGCGCCTCGAAGCCCTCATCCCTCTCCCTGAAAACCCCTCTTTATATCGTTCTATTCCGAGAGGAATTGCTCGCCGGGATTTATCTGTTTTCGCAACTCCGGCGGCTTCTCCACCGCGCCCGAGGACGACGACGATCTCAACTCTGCTTCTCTCAAGCTCGCCTCGGCCTCCTCTCCGCCGTTCGGCCATTCGTTGACGTCGGTACCTTGTCTTCTCCAACTCCGACGAAACTCCGGTGAGCACTGTGTAAATCCCGTAATTGTTTTTCAGAAAAATACTCAAACTTCGGAAATTCATATCTCCTAGACCATAAGTCCGAATTCGACAAATTTTATATCCACGGATTCGTTGAAACACGAAGTTTATCACGAGACAAAAATATTTCACTTTTGGTAAATTAATTTTGACACAAATTTAAAATTTGTATTTAAGTATTTTTGTTGTATCTATTAATCTGTAATTCTTTTGAAAATGTTTCCTTTAGCAAAAATTGATCTTTCGGTCCATATCTTGCTGTTAGAATTTTTTTCCTAATGGTTCACCCATGTCTAGCCACCGTTTCAACCTTAACACTTCATATAGTTTTTTATCGTAATTCAATTTCATCACTAGTTTAATTTGATTCTTGATTCGGCTTTCTTGAGAAGATCATTAGGAACCTCTCTGGTCATATGCTATCATTATATAAATTTAGACTTCACGAGATGTTACCTACATTTTGTAACATAAACCTCTATGCCACAAACTCCATCTACCATTTTCATTAGATTTTGTCGTAGAACCTTGCCTCACAACTCTTCAGCCCGTGATCTTCACTTTGACCCAACCCTAGTACAAAACCTATATCATATTTTCATTCTTGATCTTATCTCAACCTGTAACCAAGTCCTAGAAACTAATGTAGGAATGTTTTTTTATTTTGTATTGTAATTTGAATTTTTTATTTGGATCTTTATTTGGATGTTGTTGTGTGTTAAAGTACTTTCTTATATCATTAGATATATCGTAGCAAGAAGGAGAGACGACTCAATAGAATATTTCATCTTCATCAACAATACAAGGCAAGTTACATCTTGATCATGCTCTTTTATACCTATGTTTTATATATGCATTTAGTCCTTTGATGTAGGGTTTGCATGAATATGTTAGTCGGCTATATTACAAACCCAGTAGTGCAATGAGCTAGGTCTGAGCCTGTACTTCTTTGTCGCCAACGTTGTAGGGATTTTGCTATGCCATTGTAGACGGGGATTGGTATGTGAGATCATGAAAGTTGCGAGTGATATAATAATTAAGGGTAACCTTAAGGTGGCAACATTAACACACATCTGGGTGGATTGGTAAGGGGCACCCTGGAGAAACCAGTGGACTTGCCCGGGCACCCTGGAGAAACCAGTGGACTTGCCCAGGGGACCCCGGAGTACCCGTGTGATCACCCTATGGACTGCCACCCAGGCTCAAAGGGATTCATCAATTTTTCATGACTAGAAGCTTACCTGCACAGCCATAAGCTATTATGGGCTCTGGCTTAGTTGAGTACGTTGTGTGACCTCTTAAAGTGGTAGACTAGCAGATGTAGTTATATATGTAGGTGTGCCGTCTACCCAGGGTTAAGAGGGAACACTTCAGAAAGACTATGTCTCGATCTTCCGGCTCTCAAACACCAGGCAGTGCGAGGACTACAAAGGAGGTGATCGAGTCTTGTGGGGAAAAGTGTGCAAAACTCTGCAGAGTGTAAAACTAATCGATTAGCCGTGTCCCCGGTTATGGACAATTTGAGCATCTGGAAAGTGGGAATTGAGTGATCTCATCACTCTTAATTAAGTTAATGGGTCTTAATGAATTTGGGTATAGATTGAATGGAGCAACCATCTCAATCATATTATGATGAATTATGTAGTAACAATATGATATTCTTTTGATGATAGGAAAAAATCAGCTTTATGCAAATTAAATTTAGAACCAACCACCAGCCATATTGCATGTATAAATAGGACATTTATTCATCTCTTATGGTGTGACTTGCCAGTACATTCAACATACTGACCTACATGGCTGCAACATATTATGTTGCAGGTATTATCCGACGAGTAGGTGATACGATAGGGTTACAGTCCGCACTCAACTTGCCGATGGCGTTGATGGGACTCCACACCCGTTTTCCTATTTCCGCTGAGATTCTTAATGTATATATCAATTTTTTTGTTACTTATACATGTGATTGCACTTTGATATATACATTGATGTATTGTGTGTGCTAGCATACTGATCCAGGGATAGTACAGATACACAGAGACTTGACCGTCTGAGGTCGGGTCGCTACATCATGTGAATTTGGTATTCGTTTGATATTTTGATGAGATGTATGTTGTCTCTCCTCTAGTTGTGTTATGTGAACGTCGACTACATAACACTTCACTATTATTTGGGCCTAGAGGAAGGCATTGGGAAGTAATAAGTAGATGATGGGTTGCTAGAGTGACAGAAGCTTAAACCCTAGTTTATGCGTTGCTTCGTAAGGGGCTGATTAGGATCCATATGGTTAGGTTTACCTTAATACTTTTGTTGTAGTTGTGGATGCTTGCAATAGAGGTTAATCATAAGTGGGATGCTTGTCCAATTAAGGACAGTACCCAAGCACCGGTCCACCCACATACCAAATTATCAAATTACCGAACGCGAATCATATGAACGTGATGAAAACTAGCTTGACAATATTCCCATGTGTCCTCGGGAGCGCTTTTCTCTATATAAGAGTTTGTCTAGGCTTTTCCTTTGCTAAAAAAAGGATTGGGCCACCTTGCTGCACTTTATTTACTTTTGTTACTTGTTGCTCGTTACAAATTATCCTATCACAAAACTATATGTTACCACTTATTTCAGTACTTGCAGAGAATACCTTGCTGGAAACCACTTATCATTTCCTTCTGCTCCTCGTTGGGCTCGACACTCTTACTTATCGAAAGGACTACGATAGATCCCCTATACTTGTGGGTCATCAAGACTCTTTTTTGGCGCCGTTGCCGGGGAGTGAAGCACCTTTGGTAGGTGGAATTTGGTAAGGGAAAATTTATATAGTGTGCTGAAATTTACTGTCACTTGTTATTATGGAAAGTAATCCTCTGAGGGGCTTGTTTGGGGTATCTTCACCCCGACCAGTAGAGAAAAGAGTTGCTCCTCAACCTACTGATCCTATTGAAAATGAAAATGAAAATGAAAATGTTTGCTTTGAAATTCCTTCGGGTATGATAGAAAAACTGCTAGCTAATCCTTTTGCAGGAGATGGAACAATGCATCCTGATGAGCACCTAATATATGTTGATGAAGTTTGTGGATTATTTAAGCTTGCAGGTGTACCCGGAGATGTTGTTAAGAAGAAGGTCTTCCCAATATCTTTGAAGGAAGATGCACTGACATGGTATAGGCTATGTGATGATACGGGGTCATTTAACTACAAACGATTGAAATTGGAATTTCATCAGAAGTTTTATCCTATGCATCTTGTTCATCGTGATCAAAATTATATATATAATTTTTGGCCTCACGAAGGAGAAAGCATCGCTCAAGCTTGGGGGAGGCTTAAATCAATGTTATATTCATTCCCCAATCATGAGCTCTCAAGAGAAATGATTATTCAAAATTTATATGCTCGACTTTCTGATAACAATCGCACCATGCTCGATACTTCTTGTGCTGGCTCTTTTATGATGAAGACTATTGAATTCAAATGGGATTTATTGGAAAGAATTAAACGCGAAGGTTGGGACCTCGATGAAGGTAAGGAGTTAGGTATGACACCTAAGTTTGATTGTATTAAATCTTTTATGGATACTGATGTTTTCCGTAAATTTAGCACTAAATATGGACTTGACTCTGAGATAGTAGCTTCTTTCTGTGAATCTTTTGCTACTTATGTTGATCTCCCCAAGGAGAAGTGGTTTAAATATCATCCTCCCATAGAAGTAAAAGTAGCTACACCAATTAAAGTTGAAGAAAAGACTATCACTTATAATGATCCTATTATTCCTACTTCTTATGTCGAGAAACCACCTTTCCCTGTTAGGATAAAGGATCATGCTAAAGCTATGTTTATGAATGAAAGAAGGGAAATAGATGAAGTATTCTTTAAACAAGAACCTATTCTGAAACACAATTTGCCTGTTGAAATCCTAGGGGATCCCCCTCCACCCAAGGGTGATCCCGTGTTTGAGCTTAAACCGTTGCTTGATACTCTTAAATATGCTTATCTTGATGAGAAAAAGATATATCTTGTTATTATTAGTGCTAACCTTTCAGAGCATGAGGAAGAGCGATTATTGAAAACTCTGAAGAAGCACCGTGCTGCTATTGGGTATACTCTTGATGATCTTAAGGTCATTAGTCCCACTCTATGTCAACATAAAATAAATTTGGAAGAAGATGCTAAACTAGTACATGATCATCAACGACGGCTGAATCCTAAAATGAAAGAAGTGGTAAGAAAGGAAATACTAATGCTCCTTGAGGTAGGTATAATCTATCCCGTTGCTGATAGTCAGTGGGTAAGTCCTGTCCATTGTGTCCCTAACAAGGGAGGTATTACTGTCGTTCCTAATGATAAAGATGAATTGATTCCTCAAAGAATTATTACAAGTTATAGGGTGGTAATTGATTTCCGCAAATTAAATAAGGCCACTAAAAAGGATCATTACCCGTTACCTTTTATCGATCAAATGCTAGAAAGATTATCCAAACATACACATTTTTGCTTTCTAGATGGTTATTCTGGTTTCTCTCAAATACATGTGTCAGCCAAGGATCAATCAAAGACTACTTTTACTTGCCCTTTTGTTACTTTTGCTTATAGATGTATGCCTTTTGGTTTATGTAATGCACCTGCTACCTTTCAAAGATGCATGATGGCTATATTCTCTGACTTTTGTGAAAAGATTTGTGAGGTTTTCATGAACAATTTCTCCGTCTCTGGATCTTCTTTTGATGATTGCTTGAGCAACCTTGATCAAGTTTTGCAGAGATGTGAAGAAACTAATCTTGTCTTGAATTGGGAAAAGTGCCACTTTATGGTTAATGAAGGTATTGTCTTGGGGCATAAAATTTCTAAAAGAGGTATTGAAGTTGATAAAGCCAAGGTTGATGCTATTGAAAAGATGCCATGCCCCAAGGACATCAAAGGTATAAGAAGTTTCCTTGGTCACGCCGGATTTTATAGGAGGTTCATTAAGGACTTCTAAAATATTTCTCGGCCTCTGACTAATTTATTACAAAAAGATATACCATTTGTCTTTGATGATGATTGTGTAGAAGCATTTGAAATACTTAAGAAAGCATTGATCTCTGCACCTATTGTTCAGCCACCTGATTGGAATTTACCCTTTGAAATTATGTGTGATGCTAGTGATTATGTGGTTGGTGCTATTCTAGGGCAAAGAGTTGATAAGAAATTAAACGTTATTCAATATGCTAGTAAAACCCTAGACAATGCTCAAAGAAATTATGCTACTACTGAAAAAGAATTCTTAGTAGTTGTATTTGCTTGTGATAAGTTCAGACCTTATATTGTTGATTCTAAAGTAACTATTCACACTGATCATGCTGCTATTAAATATCTTATGGAAAAGAAAGATGCTAAACCTAGACTTATTAGATGGGTTCTCTTGCTATAAGAATTTGATTTACATATTGTTGATAGAAAGGGAGCTGAGAACCCCGTTGCAGACAACTTGTCTAGGTTAGAAAATGTGCTTGATGACCCACTACCTATTGATGATAGCTTTCCCGATGAGCAATTAAATGTCATAAATGCTTCTCATACTTCTCCATGGTATGCTGATTATGCTAATTACATTGTTGCCAAATTCATACCACCTAGTTTCACATACCAACAAAAGAAAAAGTTCTTCTATGATTTGAGACATTACTTTTGGGATGACCCACATATTTATAAAGGAGTAGATGGTGTTATTAGATTTTGTGTACTTGAGCATGAACCGGAACATATCCTACGCAAGTGTCACTCCGAAGCTTATGGAGGACACCATGCTGGAGATAGAACTGCACATAAGGTATTGCAATCTGGTTTTTATTGGCCTACTCTCTTCAAGGATGCCCGTAAGTTTGTCTTATCTTGTGATGAATTTCAAAGAATTGGTAATATTAGTAGACGTCAAGAAATGCCTATGAACTATTCACTCGTTATTGAACCATTTGATGTTTGGGGCTTTGACTATATGGGACCTTTTCCTGCCTCTAATGGTTATACACATATTTTAGTTGTTGTTGATTACGT